>NC_137045.1:11392118-11399618 GCF_032717465.1 Coenobita brevimanus
GGAGAGAGAGAGAGAGAGAGAGAGAGAGAGAGAGAGAGAGAGAGAGAGAGAGAGAGAGAGAGAGAGAGAGAGAGAGAGAGAGAGAGAGAGAGAGATACCAGCTCACCTAGTCATCACCATCCCCTCCACAAAAAAGGTGGAGATGTGGTGGGAAATGAAGCAACTAAGGGGAGATCCCAGGAGACGCACGGAAGATGAGGCCTAACAGCATCCATTGGCCGCCTTAGTCTGCTTCTTCTTCTTCTCCTCTCCTCTCCTCTCCCTCCTCCTCATTCTCCTCTTCCTTCTCCTCCTTAACTCTCCTCTCGTACTTGTTTTCTTTCTTCTCTTTTCTCCTCTGACTATCTTTCCTTGTTTCTCCCTGTATTTTTTTCGTCTTCATTTATTCGCCCCCTCTTTCTCCTTCTCTTCCACCTTCTCATACTTCTCTGTCCCCCATTCCTTACGTCTGTCCTCCTTTACCACTTTCTCCTCCACTTGGTCTTCCACATTCTCCACTCCTCACATCATCTCTCCTCTGGTCTCCTCTTCCTCAAAGCCCACCTCTTCATTCTCCTTTTTCTTCACCTACCACTCACTGCTCTCCTCTTCTCACCTCATCTCATCTCCTTCCCTTCTTCTTCCTCCTCCTCTTCGTGATCATCAACCAAGTTCTCTTTCTCCACATCATTCCCTTCTTTCTCCTCCTCCTTCTACTCTTCCATCACTCTCTTGCTTCCTCCTCCTCCTCCTCCATCACTCACGTCCCTCCTCCTCTCCTCCTTTTTCTCTAAACTAATTTTCTAAGGCTTCCGTGACCCACCCCACCACCTATTCATCCTTCATCTCTTGACACTTCTTACCACAAATTTTTACTCATTTTCTTACTTTCCCTCATTTCTTTCCTTCCACTTTCCCTCTCATTTTTTTATCCTTTACTCCTTTTCTTCCTTGCTCTTTTCCTCTCTTCCTCACCTCTCTACTTCTCCCATTCTTCCTTTTCCTTCCATTTCTCTTCCTTCAATATTTTGCCCTCACTTCACTCTTCCTTTTCCTCACTTCCTTCTTTTCTTTCCCCCATTCTCTTTTTCCGTCTGTCTTGCCCTTTTTTGCTGCCTTCTTTTTAGTCTTATTTTTCTTCCATTCCCTCTCTTCCTCCTTCCTCCTCGTCCTCAGCCTCGTATAGAATCTCCCTCCTCTTATACCATTTCCTACTTTTGTAGATTCCACATTTTTCATTCTTCTTCCCCCTCTTCCTCCTCCTCCTCAACTTCCTCCTCCTTCTCCTCTTCCTCCTCTCCCATCTCCTCCTCTCCTTTTTTTTAATGCCAAGGGATCATGGAGGGAAGAATAGGGGAGTTGATTATGGATAAAGAATTGGACTGACTCTCACACTCTCTCTCTCTCTCTCTCTCTCTCTCTCTCTCTCTCCACTAAATTCAGCCAACATTTATTTCCTTGATGGGAACGACTTCGGTAGCCGCTGTTTTTTCTTTTTTTTGTCAAGCCCCCTCTCTCTCTCTCTCTCTCTCTCTCTCTCTCTCTCTCTCTCTCTCAGGAGGGCCTTAGCACCGTATGGAGATAAATGCACCTAGTAACAAGCGTCTGTGTTCGACTTAAGGTTTAACGACGTAATAATAGAACACACACTCTCTCTCTCTCTCTCCCTTTAGCCTGGAGGAAAATAAGGAAAAACTTGCTTCCACATTTCTTTTACATTAAATTTTAGACAACACGAAATAATCACTCGGAAAATCACCAAAGTCACCTGGCGTCAGCGAGAATAACATATCTTTTGTTCTTTGTCTTTTTTATGGTTCTGTTTTAGATCCAGTCTTTTTCACTTATAGTAACGGGAAACAGGCGATGGAGATGATAATGATCATGTGATGGCAATGACGAAGATAATGACAATGATGATGATGATGATGATGATGAAAATGATGATGATGGCGATTAGTCTTTTTTTCCCTCTCTCCTAGTTCAGTGTTCGGACTATCCCTTTCCCCTTCTCTTCCTGCTGCTCCTCCCCTCTCTATACTTTACCTCTGCCCCTCCGTCCCCCCCTCTCGTGTAACGACATCTAGCCTCTGTCTCTCTTGTTCACCTTGTTAGGGACGGATGGGTGTAGCTGGGGGAGGGGGGAGGGGGGTGGATGCTTTTCTTCCTCCACTCAACTGTCCTAGGTTTGTTTTCATATGACGAAACAGGGTCTCTCTCAATAAACCACCACATTCTCTCTCCAATCCACACACGTCTCCCACCCTTCTAGATGCTCACGTTCTGCTGTTCAAAATGCCTTTCACACCACCCATCCACCTTTTCCCTGCACTCCACATTCCTCTCACTCCCACTACCTCTAATTTGTTTATTTTTATCCTTATCTCATCACCCGTTTTCTCCATTCGGCATTACTATGGAACTTTCACTTTACCTTGACCTAAAATTGCCATCTCTCCACCCTGAATGCTGAGCTGTAACAACAAATTAACATTAGAACATGATGCTTGTCAAGAAGAAGCGCTGTGGAAAGGATGGGGAGCTCTAGTATTGTCTTTTTCTGCCACTAAGCTCTGTGATATAAGCTACAAAAGGACAAAAATCCGGAACAAATTAGAGGAAAAGGAGTATAGTTTAACACACCTTGGTCTGCCCTTTCATTATGCAGCGTCTACTTCCACACCTCCCTTGAAAACATGTAAGTAATTTATGGGGTTCGGAAAACAATATTCGGCCGCAATCATTAAAAAAAAAAAAAAAAAAAAAAAAAAAACTATGGGCACGTTACAGCGAGTAAATATGTATGTTTTACTAGAACCGTACACTAACTAGAAAAAAACACACAAATATACTGGAAATGCTAAATACAGTTCTGTACAATCATTAACAGATTTCTTCGATTCATTCTGTGTTAAATGATGCAATGTGATATTCAATAAGGTAGGAACAAGCTGATTTTTGTATTTTCGTTTTAGTAATGCTCAGTATATATTTCTCGTTTTCTTCTTTTTATAATAAGTTTCAGTATATATTTCTTTGTCAGCAGTGGGTTTCTCTCGGCTGAATAAATGGCCTGAAGTCATCTGAATTATCACACTAGGCTCATTATTTTCGTCTGACATTTATACGAACTGAAATGAATCGTGTGAACTTAGGTGGGATGAAATAACAGATTCCTACGTCGTCGCCCAAGAGTTATCTGACTGGTGGTGCGCGATACATTACTAAAATAGGGAGAGTGTGTGTGTGTGTGTGTGTGTGTGTGTGTGTGTGTGTGTGTGTGTGTGTGTGTGTGTGTGTGTGTGTGTGTGTGTGTGTGTGTGTGTGTGTGTGTGTGTGTGTGTGTGTGTGTGTGTGTTCGTGCTTCCTTGCTTACGTGCGTGCGTGCGCGTTGATCATAGTTTCACAGTTTTAAAACCTCGTCAGTAACATTCACTAAAATATCTCTAACTTTACCACTGTCCTGAATTAACGAGCAAACTTCGCTAAAAATCATTGGTTTTTAATTTTGCATCCTAGTTTCGAAACAAAAGGAATTTAACTGCACTTTTATGTCATCAAAACCCTTCTCTCTGATTAATCATTTTATATGTTTGAGTTTTTGCTATAGACAGACGATTTTATTCAGCTTCCAAAGAGTCCACTGGTGATAAGAAGGTTGACAGAGGCTGTGGGTGGTTACTAGGGTTAAAAAAAAAAAAAAAGTTTCTCGAGCTGAATAAAATCGTCTGGAGATAGAGAGAAAGAAAGAGACGTCATTGTAATGATGGGGTTCAATTTCTATCGTACAATGAAGCAGTAACACGAGCATTAAAGAAGCTAAATTAAATCGTCTGGTTTTAACCTGGATGAAATACTTAAGGAAAAATCAAAACTGTCCTAAGTTTGTGACGAACAGAATATTCCTTAGCCGAACGGAACGCCTGAAAATCTCGAATTTGCTCCAGCCAAATAAATAAATGAAAATTAATAAATAAATACACAAACCGATTTCATTTTCAGAATATTACAAGTTATGGGGAATGAAGGAGATAACATGGTCACTTTTAATTACTCAGGTAAATAAAATCACCTTGAAATGACACAAATAAAGAACCCAGTCACATCCATAGTTTCAAAAGTAAAAAAAAAAATAATAATGTTGATAAAATAAACCTACTTGTACCGAACTCCTTGAATAAATTAGAACCTTGAACCCCAGCAGCCCTCGCCACCTGCCTCAGCTCCTTGGCACAGGTGAGTAAAATTAACTGGCCTTAGCATCACACCTGGACTGGTCAGACTTCAACGTAAGCCTGATATAATCCCGTCCATGGCAGTGTCAAGGTTACTCAGGTCCGTTATTTATCCCCACAGCTGAATCAAATCGTCTGGAATTACTGAACCTCCCTAGAAAATCGTACCTCGAACCTCAAATCTCATAAAAATCAGAACCTCTTGAACCCCACTAAATCTCTTAAGAAAATCAAAATCCAACCCAAAAGCCCATTCAAAAATTCAGAATCTTTTGAATCCTAGCAAACCTCATCTCTTGACTTTGCCCCGTCCAGTATATAAAAAAAAAGGAGGAGGGCAGGCAAAACTAGGGGTCAGATACAGCCTTCACCAACCCTTCCCTACTAAAACTCTTCCCTAAAACGAACACAACAATGTAAAATCTAACCCCAAAGCATCTTGAACCCGACCCAAACCCTCCCCACTCGACTCTGTCCCGTCCGGTAAAGAAAACGACACTTGACCAGGGCAAACTTCGACATTCCCGGCAGCTTTGTATCGGAGGCAACTTGGGCCATAGGTTAATAAAAACTTTCCCTCGAGATATGCGGAGCCTGTTGGTGGGGGGTGGAGGATACAGAGGCGAAAGAAATGTCCCCGGGAATGTAACCAACTAGGGGAGAGTACCTGGGAGTGAAGGGTCCTTGAGGGTTATAAGGTTGGGAGAGAGAAAGTTGGTTTTGGGGTGATGATCATGTTTTCTGGTCACTGATGTGTGTGTGTGTGTTTATTTAATAGCCACTGTGCCAAGGCTTTTACTATGTACTATAAAACTGTCCGGGTACTACTACTACCACCGCGATTCCTGCTCCGGTTACTGTTGCTGCTTCTACCACTACTATTATTGTACTACTGCTACTCTCCTGCAACAACTACTCGTACTACTGCTGAGAGAGAGAGAGAGAGAGAGAGAGAGAGAGAGAGAGAGAGAGAGAGAGAGAGAGAGAGAGAAACCCAGCCCTGTTACAGCAGGATGAGAGTGTGAGTTACTGCACACAATACGCCCCAGCATAAATCCCCCAGTCCAATATAACACCAGTCCCCCGCCACCCTCCTTGGTACGCCACACTAACTCACGCATTTCCACTAAGTCCTTAACTTCAATGACCTCTATTTTACTGTCTTCCTGATAATGCCGGTCGATTATATTTGACTTGGGGAAGACGTCTCATACGGAAGGGGTTGTTGTACAAAAGACCGCCCTGTCCTCACTATAGGCAGGCTCACTCAATCACAGTGTTTGATATATATGCATAATCAGCTCACTTCATTCTTTTAACATCACCCTGATTCATACAGCCATTTTTGACTAAGTTCCAGATTTATCTGCAATTGCAATACAAACTGGTGTAAGAATTCGATAAGCTGATGAAATGGAATATCTAAAATTTAAGTTGAAATACAAAGGGAAATATTAAATTAAGAGAATCTAATTAATACTGCTTCCAAATTCTCAATTGATAATGTCCTGAAAGAGCAGTTTATAGAGTCGACATGGTTTACTACTGTGAAAATCAACCTTTAGTCAGTTTAGTTAGATTTTCAATTTTTCAGCTACAGCTGAATATATAAAAATGATGACGATCTTTGAAATTAATTTATTCCCAGATTTCCAAATATTTATTATACTCACCTTAACTCTGCCCAAATTTTCGTCCTTTTGCAGCTTATTTCATGCAGCTCAGTGGCAGAATGCGACAATACTACGCTGTATATGCTTTCCATGCACTTCTTCGTGACTAGCAACATATAAATCTACTGCTACAACTCGGCATTCAAGATGGGTAAATGGCAATTTTAGATAAAGTTAACGTTAAAGGGGTATAATGTCAATAGCTAGGTGTGTACGATGAACTGCGGGGTACAATGGAAGGGCAGAGGGAGGGGTGGGTGTGCACAAGGAACTGGAGAGTACAAAGGGAGGGGAGAGGAGGAGAGGAGAGGCCCTTCCAGTCCAGTAGTAAACTTAACCTGGATCTAAAGAATTCCAATAAAGGGATATACCGCCCCCCCCTCTCCCTCTCTCCCCATTACCCACGAGGAAGGGGTGAAATCTTGTAAGTTGTGAGCGTATTCTTCAACTAGCTCCCCTCCCCCCTCCCACCCCCGATTTTTTTTTTTGTCTAGTATTGAAGGTCAAGAAGGGGAGGAGGGGGGGAGGTCCTTGAAGATAACACCATATGATGCGTCACAAATATGGGTTTGGATTTTGACGTTTTTTTAAACCCCTTCAGGGTATCGTCGTATCTCGCCTTTTATTTCAGCTAAGTCAGGACCCTGAAGGTGTTGATACTGTCACAATTAGCCCCCTCAACATCAGGGAAACTAATTTAATTCCAGCAAACAATAGGCACTTTTGCTAAGTTTATAGTGAGTCATAGATGCTTGAGTGTTAAAAATGAGCACTTCTTCGTGACTAGCACCAATGGCTAGTTTTAATCTATTATTATGACTCAATTACTTGGTGAAGAGATGTCAAATTCAAGTCCACGATTATGAGTTAATCCCTTCACCATAATGACGTCTGTGTTCTAACCATACTCTATTTTCTATCTCAAAGACCCAAACACTCTCCATGTCTGCGCCAGTGTCAGACATTAAGACTCGTCGCTCCCCAGTTCGCGAAAATAGTGTGCCTCTCTCCACAAATTGCTGGAAAGAAGAAGGTAAAATCAATGGCAAATAGTGGAGGCTCCTTCAGTGCCGAGTTGCTGGTGGTGGTGGTGGTGATGATGCAGGGTACGGTTTCAAGACGCTCACACTCTTTCTTGCTTTGTCTGTCTGTCTGTGTGCCTGTGTGTCTGTCTTGATTTCTCATTTACATGAATCTGCAGTCTCAGCTTCCTTTTTACGCCTCCTATCTCTCTCTCTCTCTATAAATTATACAACATGACAGCTACCAGATACCTTTAACTCTCTTTTCTCTCTGCCCCTGTCTGTCTGCCTGTCTGTATTTTAATTTTCTCTCGTTCGTTCATATCTTCTCCTGTGTTCCCATCTTCCACCTCCTTTCTTTTCATTCCCATCTTTTTCTCCCTGCTGCCATTCTTTATTACTTTCCCCCTTTCCCTCTCCCTCTTTTTTTTCCTCGCATACCCAGCTCTTCCTTGTTTCTCTTTCGCCCCTCCTCCTTCCCCTCTCCCTCCAAACTTTCCTCTCTCTGTTTTTCTCTCCCTCTTCCTCCCCTCGCCACTTCCTCTCCGACTTCTTTCCTCTCCCTTTTTTTGTCCTTCCTCTTTGTCTCAC
>NC_137045.1:11402118-11472118 GCF_032717465.1 Coenobita brevimanus
ATATTCCGTTTAGCACACATTAAATTTGTTTATGCCTGCTTGCTCTTAGAGTTCTCTGCAGCACTTAACGCTAATAACTGCAAGTAAAATCATATGAACTATGTCCCCTGAATCTAGAATGTGAAACCTGAACCAATGGGGTGCATTTTGTGTACCGGTGGTATGCATGTACTCTGACCTACATAGTTTCTGACACAAACAAAATAGTGTCATTACAACACATCAATTTCCACATGTGCTGTAAATTTCCCATTCGCTCCGCCAGCCCGGGAAAGAGCTAAATTTGGTTACCATATTGACATAAGTACAGATGAAAGTATTGCAGATTAAATTATTTACTAACGAGAAATTGGTCTCAACTTACTGACGTATGAGTGAGCGTAGCCTAGATGCTGAGGGTAGCGGGCAATCATCCTTTTAATCACGTCTATCTGCTCCAGCGTCACCTGCGCCGCGTTCAGGAACTGCGCACCACAGGGCACGTACGCCGCCCAGAACTGGCAGGGAAGGTTAGACTGGGTTATTTGGGAAGGAAGAAGATAACAGAATGTAAAGAAATACCTCATTCTCCACGCCTCCCTCACTCAGCTCGGCAGTTATTCATCTACCAACTCACAAGCGCCCACTCTACCAACTCACCAATGCCTCATATACCAACTCACCAGTGCCCCATCTACCAACTCATCAATGCCTCATATACCAACTCACCAGTGCCCCATCTACCACCTCACCAATGCCTCATATACCAACTCACCAGTGCTCCATCAACCAACTCACCAATGCCTCATCTACCAACTCACCAGTGTCCAATCTACCAGCTCTCCAGTGTCCCATCTACCGTCTCACCAGTTCCCCATCTACCATCTCACCAGTGCCCAATCTACCAATTCAACTGTGCCCCATCTACCAACTCTTCACTTCCTCATCTAACAACTCACCAGTGTCCTAATTTGACTCACCTGCGCCCCGACTTAGCTAAGCCCCGAGCCGACTCACTTGCGCCCCAAGCCGACTCACCTGTACCCCGATCCGACTCACCTGCGCCCCGACTCTGCCGTGGCGCATCCTGGCCAAGTCAGTGTGGGACCAAGGGGAACTGCCCCAGGGTTCCACCTCACTTAGGTTCTGCGACAGGTCAACCTTCTCCAGCTTGTTGTGGATGAAGTTCCGCAGGTTCCACGCAAGGTCGTTGTGGCTGAGGGAGAAAAGGTACAGTGGTAATAAATAGCTTACGTAGCAGAACCTAAGAAGATAAGGTACAGCTGAAGTCACTGAGTTCCCCGCCAGACTGTTGCGTTTGGAAGAATAAGTGTGAATACTGTCACAAGTTCCTTTACACTATGTCACATACGAATATGAACCTAGCGAGCTGATATGTAAATGCGATAAATGTTCCTTTACCCTATCTCGACACTGTGTCAAGAACTAAACTGAGGTGTTACTGTCAAGATACGTTGGTGGTCACAAGTTCCTTTACATCGTCTGAAGACCCTGTCAAAAGTTTATGTGGTCATGTCAGACTATTGTACATTACACCATTTGTCACCCAGAATGAAATACCGCTCAGCCAAGTGCCTTTGCATGGTATTAGTCCTTTGTGTCCATTCTCACATAATCCAGGGAGGTGATCAACTTTTCACTGTCTGTCTCGCTTTGCCAATTTTCCTCAGCAAACTCCCTTATTAGGAACCATTACCCTCACAGTCCTGCAAACTCTCCCCTACTCCCTTAAACGCTACTCACAATCACCCACCTAGTCCGTCTCAAGATGCCACCCAGATCCTGACTGCTTCCTTCACAGAACCCATCCCGATCCTTCACACTCCCTGTCTCGTTATCTGACACTCATCTCATTATCCGAACGCTCATCCGATTTGCAAGACGTTCCAACCAATTCCCTGAGGCCTCTCTGTCTGACTAACTTCTTCCTTACGATGGCGTCCTTTATTATTATTATTATTATTATTATTATTATTGACAGCCCACCTAAAGAGATCCCTTAAACAGTGAAGGAGTTGGAGAAGTGTCCATTATATACAATCTCCCTAACCTCCCACTGTACGATGTTGTACTCTTGCGATCTCCACATGATTCTGTTTACCCTTGAAAAGAGCACTTATATTGAAGCGGCAAGGGTCTCCAATAATTTTTTTTTTCTCTCTCTCTCTCTCTCCCTCTCTCTCTCTCTCTCTCTCCCTCTCTCTCTCTCTCTCTCTCTCTCTCTCTCTCTCTCTCTCTAAATCACCACATTACACAGGACAAAATAACAAAGAAAACACCTCCAGAACCGAGAGAGCAAAGCAAATCACAGGCACTCCCTTTCCCTTCCTCCAAGCGAGACGGCGTGTAAATTCAGTTTGGTCTTCCATATGCATCTTCATCACGGACCAACAGGCTCTGACCCCACACCTCCGCGATTCTCTCCCTGTCTTGGCTTTACCTGGGCACGACTGGAGAAGGAATGGGGTTTCGTGGGAGGCTGTTTATGAAGGATTTGTTTACCTATGTCATGGTCTTGTGGTCTATCTTATTTTGTTCCAGTTAACATGTCAGGTGAGTCAACGGAGATTGAGTCACAGGCTCGTATTCTCGTCGGTTAAGGAAGCTCCCTCACACCTCTTCCGTAGCGATTTATTTTTGGATATGGGTGGTTTATGTCCTTTTGTATGTTATGTACACAGAGTACGGCGATAGTGGAGGGATTTATGTAACACAGAAGGGGACAGTACAGTGTAGTAAATAAAATAAATCGCTAAGGATGAGATGCAAAGGAGCCTCCAACGAGAACACGGACCACAGAGTATGAGTGTAAATACAAGTAAGACAGATCATAGGAGTCTGTGGCCCGTAATCTCGTCGGTTCAGGAGGCTCCCTAACACCTTTTCCCAAGCGATTAATTTTGCTTATTACACATTACTGTCCTATTCTGTGTTATATGTATCCTTCCAAAATCACCATACTCTGCATAAATAACGTACAAAAGAATATTAACTGGCCATATCCCAAAATTAATTGGTAAGGAAGAGGTGTTAGGGAGCTTCTTAATCGACGAGGATACGAGCCCGAGGGTATTAATTTTTCATAAGCGCTTTAACATTCTCTTTTGCCTCCAGTTGTTATATGGCGTCCATTTCATTTCCCTATTGCTTTCACCGGTCGGTTTTATTTAACTGAGACCCGTGGCGGTGAAGGAGATAAAAATAAACACAGATGTAGTTGTGAAGAGATAAAGGCGGTATTATATCCTCCTCAGGCTAAGAGCTGCCGACCACAGAGGAGAATTATTTTTATACTTCGTTTTATTTAATTCCCGTTATCCCAGGACGACTATATTCAGCTAAAAAACCCTCACAGTGAAGAGAGTAGACACACACATATACGCCGCTATGAGGGAAGCTAGAATAAACACACGCGTAATTGTAACTGAAATAAAACCGATTTGATCTACTCGTTTCATAGATCCTCATGGGGGTAGGAACGGGCGGCAACGTACGCACACTTAGTTAAAGTATGGAAACCAGGCAGACATTTTTTACAATTGAGATGAATTTGTTCCGGATCTCTCGCCTGGGTGCTGCTGCTCTGCCTGTTTGTGTTGTGGGTGTAGGGGTGTGTTTGTCTGTGTTTTGTGTTGTTGGTGATGGATCTGTGTTTTGTGTTGGTGGCGGTGCTGTGTTCTGGGTGCAGGCTTGTATCCGTTGCTGTCATCTAGGTGGTGGAGTTGTGGTTTGAGTGTAGGGGGTCTGTTTGTCGGTGTTGTATGATTGTAAACACTAAGCAATGTATTTGTTTATGGTGTGTTTGTTGCTACTGGTGGTGATTGTATTGTACTGAGCCTCTGTTCGTCGCACCTCTGTTTTGGTATTGGTGATGGTGGTGGATGTGTTGGCGTTAGGAGTGTGCTGGGAACTCGGGGGACACATCGCCCAGTTTACTATGAAGATGAATTGGTTCCGGCTCTCCCTTCTCTGCCCCTGGGTGCTGCTACGGAGAGAGTGGTTGGCGTGTGTTTGTTGATGGCCTGTGCAGTGTTGGAGTTGGCTGTGTTTATTGGTGCTCTGTTTTTTTCTTTTTTTCTCTTTTTTTTTTGTGGCTGTTGGGTTACGTTTGCCAAAGCTGTATGTGTTGTTGTTCTGGTGGTTTTGTCCTGGTGGTGGTTGTGATGCTGAGAATGGAAGAGTGTGTTTGAAGGTGATATGTCCTGCAGAGAGGCATGGAATTTTGCTTGCACTTTTGGTGGTGGTTGTTTTAAGGGGGATGTGTTGACTGATGAATTTTAACTGGGATGCTGTTGTTGTTGCTGTTCTTGTTACTGTTGCTTTTGTTGCTGCTGTTATTGTTGGCCTTTGATCTACTTTTTTTTTTCTTACCGTGATTTTGATTTTGCCATTTTTGTCGTTTCCTAACATGATAAACCTCTCTCTCTCTCTCTCTCTCTCCCTACTTCATTATGCATTTTTGTCACAGTGTGGATGATGTGACAAGCTCAGCCAAGAGAGTGAGTTTATTTTAGATTATCTCATGGGACTATCTATATTCCTGGCTACCTACTTACCTACCTATCTATCTATCTACCTACCTACTTATCTATCTATTTGTCTGTCTGCCTGTCTGTCTGTCTACCTATCTGCGTTTATTGGTCTTTCTATCGATCATTCTATGTATTTTATAGTGTCTATTCCGTCACTTTCTGTCCTCTGTATGTATGGATGTATCTATCTGCGTCAGTCTATCTATATATTAGCCTACCGACCTACCTACCTACCTACTTACCAACCTACTTATATATCTCTCTATCCTTCTCTCTCTCTGTCCTGAATACAAATATTTTTAAAACACGACACAGCAGCTGATCCCACACCCACTCCACTACAAGCCTCAGTACCCAGCCAATAAAAATCTGACGCCATTACATTCCAATCCATCACCCGACACCAAGCGTTCCCTGAGTTCGCTATCGTTCCTCGCCGTTCGCCATTATAGGGTTACGAAAGGCGTGACGTTCGCTAGGAGTCGAGTACCAACACAGGTGACAAGGTTGTTCCCAGGATATCCCACCACGTCCAGTCTGTTTTACATGATCATCAGCTCCCTCTCACCCCCTACCCGCCCAGTCTGACTACACTCCCCTTTTCAATTCCTCCTCTCGAATGCGACCACTTCCTCTCCCTCCGGTTCTCCTTTCTGGTTACCCGCTCCTCCCTTTCCCTTTCTACTATCCCCCTCTCTCATATTCGACTCCCTCCCCCCGGTTCTCCCTTCTTGTTTTCATCACCACCCCTCCCACCTTCCCTAGTCACTTTTTTTTTTCTTTTCCAACTACCCCCTTTCCCCTTCCCTTCTCTCTTCATGTTATCCCCTTCCTCCTCTCCCCATATTCGACCTTCCTTGTCTCTTCATTCTATCCCTTTCCCCCTCCCTAAATTCGACCTCCTTCCTTGTCTCTTCATTCTACCCCTTTCCCCCTCTCCATAATCGATCCTCTTCCTTCTCCTTTCATGTTATCCCTCTCCCTGTGTCCCCTTTTCTTCCCTCTTCACGCTATTCCCCCCTTCCCTTACCCCTTTCTCTCCTCTCCCTCACTTATTCCTCTCTTCACCCAGACTAGCTCCACATCAGTCTTCTCCCTCCCCAAAGTCTATAACATGTCCTATAATTTTTACGCCATTCAGTACAAACCGTAAGAAAAGGGGTTACAGAGATAGTTCAGATTTTAACTCAAATTAACTTCCCATATTTCTAGATGTTTACATGAATTATATATATATTTTTTTATTCAGAATCTTCACATTCCAAACCTGACACAGTGGAACAATTTCACGTCTGATTTAACCCTCATAACTCACAATGTCAAAAATTAGGTCTATCTATCTATCTATCTATATACCTAGGCTGCTTCCCCCAAGGAAAGGGAGGTAGCCGAGACAGGACGACTCACTCTCCATTTACTCATCCATTCAAACACATTCATTTGCATCTTAGCCCCAAAGGGGAGAACGGACAGATCCTCACCGCACCACACCGCACAAGGGTCAACTGGGCAATGCAATCAGTGACATCCGCAGCAGGGCCCGACAGCAGAACTGGTTTACCCCTGCCACATCATAACAGACCCATCCCCTTACCCGCACCTGACCTGACTAGCTGATCAGACCAAATGCGGGAGAATATCGCCTCAGGGCTGGGTCATCACTTATTCATTCACAATTTCTCTCCATTTATTTCTGTCACGCACAGCCACTCTTCCTTGCTCAACAGACATCCCTCTCGCATCCAGCGCTCTCTTCACACTGTCCATCCATCCTATTCGTGGTCTTCCTCTCAGCCTTACACCTCTCACATCAGATCTAGTTATCTTTTTCACAAATCGCTCATTATCCATTCTCTCCATATGTCCAAACCATTGCAACACCCTCTGCTCAACTCTACCAGCCATCTCCCGAACAACTCCAGTTCTCCTTCGCACTTCATCATTTCGCACCCGATCCATACGCGTCACTCCACACATACTCCTCAGACATCTCATCTCCATTACATTCAAACTTTTCCTCTCTGCTACACCCATATTCCATGTTTCAGCCCCATATAATGCAGTCGGTACCACAACACCCTCATACAGCCATCTCTTTACATCCATTCTAAGCGAACGACATTTAAACACTTTTTTCATTCCTCCCAGCACCTTTCCTACTTCATTTATTCTAAACTTCACTTCTGCATCTATTCTTCCATCCACAGCAACATGTGACCCTAGATATTTAAAACAATCTACCTCCTCAAGCAACTCACCATTCAAAACTATATTCATCCCCCTACCATCTATCAACCTCGTACACTTCATCACTTTACTCTTATTCTCATTTACTTTCAATTTCCTCCTTTCACACACCCTTCCAAACTCCTCTACCAACTGTCTCAATCTCTCCTCTGAATCAGTCACCAGTGCAGTATCATCTGCAAACAGCAGCTGCTTCAGATTCCACTCTCCTCCATCAACATTTACCAGACTCAGACCACCTAAAACTCTTGCATTCACCTCCCTTACAACACCATCCATGTAAATATTAAACAACCAAGGCGACATCACACATCCCTGTCGCAGCCCCACTCTCACGGGAAACCAATCACTCACAGCATTTCCCACTCTTACACACGCTCTACTATTTACATAAAAACTTTTCACCCCTTTTAGTAACCTACCATCAAGTCCATACAATCTTAAAACAGTCTACAAAGCCTCCCTATCAATTCTATCATACGCTTTCTCTAAATCCATAAATGCCCAAAACACATCCTTGCCTTTCGCTAAATACTTTTCACACACTTGTCTCACAGCAAACACCTGATCAACGCATCCCCTCCCTCTCCTAAAGCCACACTGCTCATCACTAATCACTCCCTCTGTACCCTCTCTAACTCTCATAATTAACACTCTACCATACACCTTACCTACAACACTCAACAGACTTATACCCCTAAAGCTAGTACATTCATACTTATCACCCTTGCCTTTATACAACGGGACCACACAAGCACTTGCCCAGTCAATTGGCACCATACCTTTCTCAAAGCACACATTCAACAATCTTACTAACCAGTCAACAATAGTCACTCCACCACCCTTCAGGCATTCCACAACACACCCATCCATACCTGCAGCTTTCCCTGTTTTCATCTCCTTTACTGCCTTCTCCACTTCTTCCTTCGTGATCAAAGAATCATTCAACTCTCCCAACACATTTATTCCTTGCACCCTTCCATCCGCCACAATCTCAGCCACCCTTTCCTCCTCTACATTTAACAATCTTTCAAAATACTCTGCCCATCTCTTCCTTACTGCATCCATCTCAATTAACATCCTTCCATCCTCTGCTTTTACTCGTTCTTCCTTCCCAGACTCTCCCTTTCGCACCCTTTTCACCTCCTTCCAAAACATTTTCTTATTCTGCTGAAAATTCTCTGTCAGCCGCCTACCCCACCTCTCATCTGCTGCCACTTTAGCATCACGCACAGCCCTTCTCGCTCTATTCCTCTTCTCCTTATACCTTTCATATGACATCTCATCCTTCCTCTGCAGCCACACTTCATATGCACGTCTCTTCTCTGCCACAGCCATACTTACTTCCTCGCACCACCATTCACTTCCTTTTCTTACACCACCACCCACACGTCTCACACCACACACCTCTTCTGCATGCCCCACCACAGCACTCTTAAACAACTGCCATTCCTCCTCCACGCTGCCATTTTCCCGATCTTTCACTGCGTTCCACTCATCTTTCAATTTCTCCTGATACTCTATCTTTTTCTCTCTTTTATCCAACTCACTCACTTTCAAAACCTCCCTGCCACACCTAACCCTCCTAGCTCTCATCCATCTCTTTCCTACTCTTAACTTTCCCTCCACCAGGTAGTGGTCAGACATACCTCCACCCTCCCCTCTCAGAACTCTCACATCCAACAATCTTCCTATTACATTCCTAGACACAACCACATAGTCCATCAAGGCTCTATCAACAACCCTTCCACCCTCCTGTCTCACCCATGTATACTTATAAATATCTTTCTTCTCAAACAGCGTATTCCCAATCACCATCTCTCGCTCAACACACATCGCTATCATTCGTTCCCCATTTTCATTTCTTCCAGGCACACCATGCATACCAACTACACCTTCAACTGCTACATTTCCCACTCTAGCATTCAGATCTCCCATCATTACCACATTCACATTCGCTTCAAAACTCTGCAGACACTCATCAACATCATTCCAGAAAGACTCCCTCTCTTGTTCATCCCTTTCACTACCAGGCCCATATGCACTCACAAACACCCACAACTCACGTTCAAATTTCGCTTTCACCCACATCAGTCTCGATGACACCTCCTTCCATTCAATCACACACTGCTGAACTTCCGGACTCACTAACAAGGCCACACCTTCTCTTGCCCTTCCTCTATCAACACCTGACAATCTTCCATTCACACTTCCAAACATAGATTCCCCATTCCCTTTCATCTTCGTTTCACTCAAAGCTAACACATCCAACTTTCTTCTCACAAAAATTCTCCCAGTCTCCTCCCTTTTAGCCTCAATCGTACTACATCCACGCACATTCATAGACCCAATCTTCAGGGTACGGGGATAACTCCATCCCCCATCCCTTTCTCTGGCCTGTCTCTTTTTAGGAACTACAAAACAGAGGAGGTAAAAAAAAAAAAAAGAATACTATTATTTTCTACCCAAGCAGCTTTTTTTTTTTTTTTTATCTTTCTTTACAACCCTAAACCTGATGCACTGCCACGGCTGTATGTCTGTATGTCTAATCAGATTAAGTCATATATCAAACCCCAGCTCACCCTCCAACCCAGATCCCCCCCCCTCCTCTCTCTCTCTCTCTCTCTCTCTCTCTCTCACACACACACACACACGCACATCCCAGCTCATCCTCCTACCCAATTCTCTCTCTCTCTCTCTCTCTCTCTCTCTCTCTCTCTCTCTCTCTCTCTCTCTCTCTCTCAAAACGTTGGTGAATTGTTACTATACACAAGCAGTTCTCACCACTCCAGCCCCGTAACTCATCCTCGCTGGCCCATGTTGCCTTGTATGGACTGCCGGCAAGATGGATGACGGTAATTTATGAAGGATCTCTTTCTCCCTCTCTCTCTCTCTCTCTCTCTCACACACACCGTCTCATTAATTTTGATCTCCCGCTGCTAGAAGTGTGTGTGTGTGTGTGTGTGTGTGTGTGTGTGTGTGTGTGTGTGTGTGTGTGTGTGTGTGTTAGAGAGAGAGAGAGAGAGAGAGAGAGAGAGAGAGAGAGAGAGAGAGAGAGAGAGAGAGAGAGAGAGAGATTTCGGTGCTCTAAGAATCCTTACGAAATCTGCTGAAATACTCCCCCCCCCATTCTCCTCTTCCTCCTCCTCCTCCTCAACAAATCCTTTAAATTCTTCCCTACGATGATATATTACGTATAAATTTGCTCTTACGAATGCAAGACGATTTTTCTCAGCATTATTTTTAGTGTTGGATATTCGACACCAAAAAGGAACAAAAAATCTTTTGAAATCTAATCTCCGCCCCCTCGCTCCCACCTTCTCCACCACACACACACACACACACACACACACACACACACACACACACACACACATACACACAAATAGTTTCATCAATCATCATGTTCAATAAAGCTCTCTCTCCCCACCCTAAACCATTGTTATGTAATGATTTGAAGGCTTTCCTTTATGAATACATCACATTAACTGTACTCAAAGCTGCTTCGGTATGTTTATAGAATTATTTTGAGTTGCACGACGATGCACCTTCATTTCAGACAAAACTAGGGGAGACAACCCTAGGGAAGAAAAAACTAGGGAACAAAACTAGGAACAAAACTAGGGGAGACAAAAACTTAGAGACAAAACTAGGGGAGATTAAACTTGAGGACAAAACTTGGGGAGACAACACTAGGGGAGACAAAACTAGGGGAGACAAAACTAGGGGAGATAACACTAGGGGAGACAAAACTAGGGGATTACACAGGATTACACAGGAAAGCAAACAGCAACAGACCTTATGGTCCTTTCGAGGCTGCTTGTTAGAGAAAACTATGACTACAAGATCTAACTCTACATGTTGAAGGATAAGGATAGGAAAGCAAGAAGGCTCCCCCCACCACCAAACCCTCCAGGAAAAAGTGAGAAAAACCACCATGCAGCATGGAAAAACTGACATGGAAATTTTATAGGAAACATTGGAAAGGAAAAGTCACATTCTATAATACTTTATCTATAAGCTACCCGATAGAGTAACCTGAAAGAGAAAGTAAACAAATAAAATAATAGTTACGGCATGACATTATAAACCAGTTACATTGAGTTAATGGGAAGTCTGTGGACATAACGTGGAAGCTACGCACTGCACAGTGTGGATGTTTAGGGGTGGTGCAGCAGCCTTGCCTGGCGCTTTTAAGGTAGGCAGCAGTCAATCAGGCCCTAGCTCCGTTTGCTCCACTGAGACAAGGAACTCTCCCATGTGGGACAAGTACACAAGTTTCATCCTGAAGCAGTGACCCCTGGTACATTAAAAAAATCCCGATGGTGGTCACTTGACTAACAGGGACCCTCAGTGATCCACAGCCCATCACAGGTCAGAAAGTAAGAGTAGTGACCGTTAACTCAGGGTTATCTGTGCAGCTCCTAATCTGTGCTTATATTGCTTTCTTTGCGCTGGGGAGACTGAAAAGTATATAGGACGGGTGTCTCAGATAAAAGGGGACTGCACAGTGCACAGTGTGGATGTGCAATGCACAGAGTGGATGTTTAGGGGTGGTGCGGCAACCTTCCCTGGCGCTTTTTAGGTAGGCAGCAGTCAATCAGGCAATAGCTCCGTTCACTCCACTGAGACAAGGAACTCTCCCATGTGGGACAGTACACAAGTTTCATCCTGAAGCAGTGACCCCTGGTACATTAAAAAATCCCGATGGTGGTCACTTGACTAACAGGGACCCTCAGTGATCCACAGCCCATCACAGGTCGAAAGTAAGAGTAGTGACCGTTAACTCAGGGTTATCTGTGCAGATCCTAATCTGTGCTTATATCGCTTTGTTTGCACCGAATAAATTGGAAATGTATAATATCGTGACGCAACACTATGTACGGGTACATTGTTTACGGGGTGTCTTGTAGACTAAGGGGGCATGAACTTATATGTACCGTAGCTATAAAAGCAAGTTATTCGGACAGAAAAAGAGTCAGCTGAGGATTTTCATGCAAATACTTGTCTAATTTGTTTTTGAATGTCTCAATTGAGATACTGTTCACGGTATCTGAGGGTAATCTGTTCCAGATATTTACAACTCTGTTAAAGAAGAAGTATTTTGCTTCGTGGGATTGGAATCGTTTTCCCATGATTTTGCAGCCATTACTTCTGGTTTGACTCGACCGGTCTATATCAAAATGTTTATTCATGTCTAAGTTGTCATATCCCTTCATGATTTTGAAAACTTCAATAAGGTCCCCTCTTAACCTGCGCTTCGTTAGGCTAAATAATTTAAGTTCTTCAAGGCGTTCCTCATATGGTTTGTTTCTAAGTCGTGGTACCATTTTTGTGATTCTTCGCTGAATTTTCTCTAATTTTTCAATGTCCTTTCTGTAGTACGGAGACCAGAATTGCACACAATACTCAAGATGGGGGCGCACTAGCGAGTTGTACAAGGCAAGTATGACTTTTTCCGATTTAAACTCGAAAGTTCTTCCAATAAAACCCACTAGCTTGTTTGCAATTTTTACCGCATCGGTACACTGCTTGCTTGGTTTTAGGTCATTTGATATTATCACACCAAGATCCTTTTCACTGTCTGTACTTGATAACTGAATATTGTTCATTTTGTAATTTGCATGGACATTGTTACTTCCAATATGAAGTACTTTACATTTTTCTGTGTCGAATTTCATTTGCCATTTTTCTGCCCAGCTTGCTAAAGTATTAAGGTCATTTTGTAACTGCTGCCACTGTAATTTTGAAGTGACTTTACTGGTTATTTTAGTATCATCTGCAAATTTGGATACTTTACAATTTAGACCCTCATCAATGTCATTTATATAGATAATAAAAAGTATCGGTCCAAGTACTGAGCCTTGGGGAACGCCGCTGATCACATTACGCCATTTGGATTCCTTTCCGTTTATCACAACTCGCTGTTTTCGGTCTGACAGCCAGTCTTGTAACCATTTTAGCGTCTTTCCTTTTATTCCATGTGCTTCTATTTTTCTCATGAGATGCTTGTGAGGGACAGTGTCAAATGCTTTCTGAAAGTCGAGGTAAATTATATCTACTGCTCTTGAGTCATCGTATGATTTGTAAACATCATGGAAGAAGTCCAGTAAGTTAGTTAAGCATGAACGACGATGTCTGAATCCATGTTGCGAGTCTTTAATTATATTATTTTCTTCTAGATAATTAACTATTTTATCTCTTATGATTTTTTCCATTAACTTGCACACTACTGATGTTAAGCTGATTGGTCTGTAATTTCCTGGGTGCGACTCATTTCCTTTTTTGAAAATTGGTGTTACATTTGCTAGTTTCCATTCGCGTGGAACTTTCCCAGTACTTAATGATTTATTGAATAAGACAGAGAGTGGCAGCAGTAACTCATGTTTTGCTTCATTGAGAATTCTCGGTGATATTTTATCGGGGCCAGGGGTTTTGTTTATGTCCGTACTATTTATGGCTGAAAGGATATCATTATTATGGATAGCATAGTTACTAAGGACTGTGCTATTTGCTTGGTTTGTGGGTAACAGTAGGTTTCTGGTGGTGTTTTCTACTGTAAAAACAGACGCAAAGTAATCGTTAAGAATGTTTGCCATTTCGACCTCATTTTCAGTGTGTCTGCCATTGTTTGTTTCTAGAGGACCTATTGATGTAGTCATAACCTTTTTCTTTCTAATGTAACTGTAAAATTCTTTAGGATTTGATTTGCACGTATTAGCAATGTGGATCTCCAGTGCTCTTTTGCTTTGTTTAATAAGTCTTTTCGATGTGCGGCGTAGATTATCATACTGTAATTTATCATCATTATTTTGTGTAGCTTTATATTTATGGTATGCCTGTTTTTTGGCTATTAAGTTACTTTTTATTTCACTGGACCACCACTTTGGTTTACTATTTCCAGCTGGACGTCTGTTACGTAGTGGCACACATGACTTTACCACTTCATTAAATTTTTCGGTGAATATTTCCCATGCTTGGTTTATGTCATCGGTTTCAGACATTTGATTCCAATCTGCAGTTGCAAGTAGCGCTCTGAGCCTGTTGAAATTAGCTCTACGATAATCTGGGACCTTTTCTTTGCTCTCCGTTTCTTTTACTTTTTCAGTAGTAATATTAAACTGTATAGTTCGATGATCACTGGAACTAAACTCAGGTCCTATTTCAACGTTGTTGACTAGGTTATCATTTGTAGTCAAGATGATGTCTAGGATATTGTTTCCTCTCGTTGGGTATTCTACGTGTTGGGAAAGGGCGCTTTCCTGAAGATTCGTATAAAGCTCTTGTCCTGAGTGTGCCGTCAGTGGTTCACCCCACTTTGTTACCGGTAGATTAAAGTCTCCAAAAATTACGCTATCCTCTTGACAACAAATTTCCGCAATTTGATCATAAAGTTTTTCATCTGTCTCAGTTGACTGTGCTGGCGGACGATAGATGAGACATATATTTATTTTGTGTGAATTAATACTTAGCTGAACATAACTGGCATCTATGTTGGTAATACTGGGTTTGGATAGCACAAGGGGATGGAGACTAGTTTTCACATATAGTAAAACACCGCCACCAGCTCGATGTGGTCGCTCACAGCTGAAAATATTGTACCCTGTTAGTGAGTATTCCGCTAGAAAGTCACGGTCAGATGTGTTAATCCAGGACTCTGTGATGCCAATGATGTCATAATTTTCTAGGTAAATTAGAGATTCTAAATCCTCAAACTTGTTACGTAGACTACGTGCGTTAGCATAGCAGACTCTAATTCCGTTCCGAACAGTTGGTGATCTGACTTTGTGGGTATTTACGTTAAGGTTACTGTTCCTGGACGTGCCGCGTTTTTGATCTGAAGAGGGCAACATTATCGTGTAGAAGTCTACCTAGCCGTGCCGCTCCTACTGAGTTCAAATGGAGACCATCTTTCTGGAATAGAGTATGTTGCTCATAAAACTGGTCCCACAGATTGACAAAGTCGACTCCCTCTTGCGTGCAGAGAGATTTGAGCCGGTTATTTGTGCTGAAGGCCTTATCATAGAAACTATTTTCTGCCTTGATCCTTGGGAGTATACCAGATATTATCACATTTGTGGACTTAGTTTTGAATCGTTTGATCATTTCATGATACTTTGCTAGCAATTCCTCAGATCTACTGCGCTTCAGATCATTTGTACCAACATGGATAACGTATAGAGTTTGATCATTTGCGTCTTTTGTGACCTCATCGCAGGCTTCTGTGATATCACTTAGTCCACCTCCTGGAAAACAGTACCTCTTTCTGCTGATGGGGGCACGTCCACAAAATTCCTCCAGCTGACTGCGTACAATAGAGTCCCCAATAAGCCTTGTTTCTTCTGTCTCATTTACCGCTTCGGCAAGGATCTGGTAGCGATTATACGTAGTTATGGGAAGATGCTTCCTCGAATCTTTTCCGGGTTTTGCGCCATTTCTTACCATAGTAAAGGGGACTTCGCTTGGCGAGGAACGTACTGAATCGCTGGGTGAGGAAGATACTGATACACTATTATTTGTGACTGCCTGATGGGCGGGGGCTTGTACGAGCTCGGTTTGTACGCTTCTTCCTTCTCGAGTGCTGTTGCTGACTCCTACATTTGCCACTACAAACTCTTTCAGTGTCTCAAACTCTGCCTTGAGTTCCCTGTAATTTCTCTGCGATTCAGCTAAACCATTTTCTAGATCTTTTCTCAAGATGCATAGTTTGCACACAGGCGTCGAAAAGTAATTTGAAAAATACTGAGCCGCAAAGCGACCAGTACACTCCTGGCAGGCCTTTAGGGTAGATGGCATTTTGCAGCAATATTTCCACAATCCCACACAAATAAAAAATAGTATACAACTGGTTAATGGATGTTGTTACAAATGGTCAATTTACTCTATATATGAGATATTGAATTTCTAGGGAGGTTCACTTACTTTTTATATATTATCTTCCTTTACCAGTATAAAAAGTATAGAAAATCTACCTGCTATGGCACAATCCAACCTACATGGATTCTTTTACCAGTGTAAGAGGAACAGAAAATCTGCTTGCTATGGTACAACCTACCTTAACATGAACTGTGTAAAATGAAAATGGAATCTACTTGCTAGGGTATGATCTAGCTTACCATGAATTGTGGAAATACACCATACACTGATTCACTGGAGAAAAAGGAAAAACAAAAACAAAAAAAAAATAACAATGGAATGTTGGGGAAAAAATCAAAATAAAAACCTAGCTTCTCTCAGTGAACAACTGAAAATAAAAATAATATACAACTGGTTAAGGGATGTTGTTAAAAATGGACAATTTACTCTATAAATGAAAAATTGAATTTCTAGGGAGATTCACTTACTTTTTGTATACTATCTTCCTTTAACAGTATAAAAAGAATAGAAAATCCACCTGCTGTAGCACAAGCCAACCTACATGAATTCTTTTACCAGTGTAAAAAGAGTAGAAAATCTGCTTCCTATGGTACAACCTAACTTACCATGAACTGTGTAAAATGTAAAGAAAATTTACTTGCTATGGTATGATCTAGCTTACCATGTATTGTGGAAATACACCATAAACTGATTCACTGGGAGAAAAAGGAAAAAAGAAAATAACAATGGAATGTTGGGGAGAAATCAAAATAAACACCTGGCTTCACTCAGTGAACAACGGTTTGTAGTGCAAAAACTATTTCACTGGTGTAACATCAATCACACAGTTGTTACTCTATACAGAAGACAGTGCTATTCACTTGCACTAAACTAGCAAGCAACTTAGTTAGTATTTGTTACGTTAGAGACAACACTAGGGGAGACAAAACTAGGGGACAAAACTAGGGGAGACAACACTAGGGGAGACAGAACTACGGAAGAGAAAACTAGGAGACAAATTTAGGGGAGACAACTGCTTCCCTGCCTGAACCAAATACAGGGAGAGGGTTAAGGAGGGATAGGAGGGAAGTAAGAAAGAACTGGTAAAGGAATGGTGGGGTGAGTGGAAGTGGCAGGGTTTTGATGTATTGGAGGGTCAGACGTAAAGTGGGATGGAACGGAAATTGTTAGTTGTCAGGTCAAGTGAAAGGAATTGGTTTGCAGATGCCAGAATCTCTCTCTCTCTCTCTCTCTCTCTCTTGATTACTGACATACGATTTTACTGAGCATACTGGTGACTTCTCGTAGTAATGGTGTAAAGGCCACGCTTCCATCGCATACTCCGCAGAACACAGCTATGTCAACCTTACACCTAAAACGCGAGTCTATAAAACCCGGCTATGATAAGTTCCCTCGTTATCAGGCCATGACCTTGACACTTTCCTTCCTGATAACCTGACACTCTCTGAACCCAAGCGTCTCTTTCACTACGGTATACCTTTTTTTTTATTTTCTTCCCTAACCTGGCCTAAAGCTGCCATCCCTCGGTCTTCAAGGCTGATTTATAACAAGAGATTACACTAGAATATGGTGCTAGTCACGAAGAAGTGCTGTGGCAGGAATGTAGAGCCGTAGCCTTGTCCTTTTCTACCAATAAACTAAGTGGAATAAGCTACAAAGAAAGACGAAAATCTTGGCCAAGTTAAGAAGAGAGAACTATAAACTCCTTCAGACCCCATGACGCAGATTTAGTTTTGCTCTAGTTAATGTAATACTTTTCCCTTCCATCTACTGCTATCCATTAACGTCATACTATTTTACTTAACTCAGGAGACGGCCCGATGCCCCTGACTTCTCACTGATGACACACTGTATCAAAGAGCGTCCCTAACTCGGCACTCCCAGCTGCCAGGCGTCGCTCCACCCACCTAACTAGCAGGGACCAAAGTTTCCTTGTTAGGGGCGTGTTGGTCCCGGTGAGGCCCTCCCTCCCTCGCTCCCTCCCTCACGTGCCACTTTTATCCCCTCGCTCTGTCCTTATAATGGAGGGGACGATAGAGACGCTCTGTGTGTGTGTGTGTGTGTGTGTGTGTGTGTGTGTGTGTGTGTGTGTGCGTGTGTGTGTGTGTGTGTGTGTGTGTGTGTGTGAGAGAGAGAGAGGGCAATTGATGTCGCTTTACACTTCCTGCTTGTCACTTCTCATGCCTGGGTGTAAAAAAAAAAAAAAATCTTATTTGGTGTCAAGGATCGTATATCTGAAAAGTTCCTTAAGTATACGATTTTGTGCTTAGATTAGACTGTCCATTCCCGGAGGTCTAGAAGTCTTTTTAAGCAAGAATGAAATGTAAATGACGGCACCGTAAGGAAGGAGTTAATTAGAATCGTATTAGTAATAAAAGAAAATAAATGAAAATTAATAAGAATAAATGGAGGACACATCGATGAAACCGAAGTAAAAATAAAACAGAAGTAAAACACACACACACACACACACACACACACACACACACACACACACACACACACACACACACACTTAAATCACAGTACCCAAATTATTAAGCCCGATAAAATCCTACTTCAGGTCTTTCAAAAAATCAAGGTGACACTGATAATGACAAGTAGAAAAAAATAAATAATAAAATATAATATGTTAGACACCCCTAACAAAGACGACCGTAGAAAATGGTGACCATCTGGCCCTCCCAATATGTGAAGGTAAAAATTGATGCTAGTGTCTGCAACGGCACTGTCAATATTGCAAAAGTTCCTGGCAGAATAATGGACAGAGAGTGAGCGAAATGAAGGAAGGGGAGGGGGGAGTGGCGGGAGGGAGGGCAGGAGGGAAAGAGAGTGAAGGAGGAGGAAGAGGAAAATGGAATAACAGCTGACAATGAAGGGAAAACTAACTGGGGGAAAATAATTGAGGAGTGAGTCTGAGATGGAAAGATAGACAGACATGTACAGATAGACAGACTGATATACATGGATCGAGACAGATAGTAACAGACTGAGAGTGTTGGATAGATAGCGACGAGCAGACAGATAGGGATACATTCAATGAGAGAGAGAAAGGGAGAGATGAAAACGAAGCACACACTGAGGGTGGAGGGGGCGGGTGAATTCTTAAAAGGAACAAAGAGGAAATGGAGATCGAGAGATAACTATTCAGCGAGGGGGGGAAACTACTGCAAATGGAAGGGAATTTAGAAAACGGAGCACAAGGGGGAGCAGAGCAACTTACCTAAAGAATGAAAAATGGAGGGAAAAAAAGACAATTTCCTCTCGTGACCTAGGAACGAGATTTTACTTGTCTCATTTTTGCTGCCTACAAGCGATTTTATTCAGCTTCGGAGTGGCTTGAGTGTTGAAAGAGTATACACACACACACACACACACACACACACACACACACACACATTTTATATATATATATATAATTCTCTCTCTCTCTCTCTCTCTCTCTCTCTCTCTCTCTCTCTCTCTCTCTCTCTCTCTATATATATATATATATATATATATATATATATATATATATATATATATATATGCTACTCCTAAGCATATAAAAGAAAATGTCGATTAATAACAGAAAAAAAATTGGAAACCTTACGAACGAAAGTGTGAAAAAAAAGATCAAGAACAGCTATTCATTTTGGGTAGAGGGCCCGAGGAGGGAAAAATCGGGTACAACGAAACGAAAAAAAAAAAAAAAAAATGGTGATACAACAGAAAAAGTGTGGGGTAAACTTGGTGACAAACTGAAGTACCGAGATAAATGAATAACAGAATCATGATCTAAAAACTCCGAGTGAGAAAAAAATATACCAAAATTTCAGTACAGTATCTATAGGAAAGAAAAAGAGTGGGTGACTTTACTGAAAATTTAAAGGAGGAAGCATTAGACAAATTAAATGAGAAACAAAACAAAAAGGAATAAAAAAAGGTTCTATCGGAGAGAGTAATAAAAGGAGAATAACGAAAAGGTTAGAGTGAAATAAAAAGCACATATAAAAGCGCAAAATGAAGATGAGAAAAAAAGGATACGAAGAGATAAACAGCTACATAGATAGTTATATTAAGAGAGACAGATCTATCTCTCTATCAATATCTATCTATACAGAGAGAGAGAGAGAGAGAGAGAGAGAGATCTAAAGGGGAAAAATATTCACTTGCAAAAGGGTCAGTAACAAATGGATGACATAGGAGAGAGAGGCAAGGGTTGTATAAAACGCCTCCAAAAGAGAAACTAAAAATGGATGATAGAAGGGAGGAGAAACAAGAATATGAAAAATAACTTCCATGGGAGAAAATTAAACATGACAGAAAGAAAGATAAAGAAGGAATGAAAATGGAGGAAAGGAAGAAGAGAGTAACAGATTTTAAAGACAGTAAAAAGGAAGGAAACAAGGAAGGTAAAGAAAGTGCCAAAAATATTTCCTTTCGATAGGCAGCAACAAATGAATGACATAACACGAGGTCAAGAGGGAATAAAGGAGAAAATAAATCCCAATCAAAAAATCCCATCCCAAAATTCCATCCCAAAAATCCCATCCCAAAAATCTCATCCTAAAAATCCCATCTCAAAAATCCCTTCCAAAAATCCCATCCCAATAATCCCAACCCAAAAACCCCATCCACAAAGACAGCAGGAAATCCATGACAGGCTAAAGGCAAAGGGGAGATAAAAACTTTCATCTCTGTCGCCTTCCTCTCATCCCACCTCCTAGTGAAGTGAAATCCCTCTCCTTGTCAAGTGAAGTCCCTCTCAAAGTGAAGTGAGCCCTCCTCTAGCGAAGTGAACCTCCTCCAAGTGAAGTGAACCCTCCCTCCCTCTCTCCTAGTGAAGTGAACCCCCTCCCCCTCCCAGAAAAGTGAGCCCCCCCTCCCCGTGAAGTGAGCCAGGGAGCAAAGTGGGTAATATTGACCCAGGTCTGGGGTGACAAGAGGCAGCAATCCATTAGGCACTCCCGGCCCTCATGTTCCTGTCATGGCCCACGATTTTTCATTTATCAACAACAACAACAACAACAACAACAACAACAAGAACCATAGCAACAACGATTACTACTACTACTACTTCTACTATTAACTTTGCTATTATAACTCCTACACCAATTCCTACGTCTACAACTACTACTACTACTACTAATACTCCTATAACGGCAAAACACGAAAATGAGAGAAGACTGAGGCCTTGAAAACGAATAAGAAAAAGAATAAAAGCTAGGGAAGGGAAAAGGAAAAATATAGACGCGAAAAGAGTACGATATAAAATAAAAAAAATAAAAAGCAAAACAGAAAGAATGACAAAGAAAAGGAAAGAGAAAGAGATGAAGGCAGAAGGCAGGGATCCATTAGGCACTCCGGGACCCAATGTTTCTGTCATGATGTTTCGGTCTTGTTTTATAATTAACAACAACAACAGCTGCTACTACTACTATTACTACTACTACTGCTGCTGCTACTACTACTACAAAAAGAATAAATTTAAAAAAAATGTGTAAGAGACAGGAACAAAGATGGATGAAAAAATATAAAAAACATAATAATGAAGAAAGAAAACAAGGAGTACAAGGAAAAAGAAATGGAAAAAAAGAACATGTGAGAGAGAGAGAGAGAGAGAGAGAGGGAGAGAGAGAGTGTGTGTGTGTGTGTGTGTGTGTGTGTGTGTGTGTGTGTGTGTGTGTGTGTGTGTGTGTGTGTGTGTGTGTGTGTGTGTGTG
Organism: Coenobita brevimanus; assembly: GCF_032717465.1. NCBI lineage: Eukaryota > Metazoa > Arthropoda > Malacostraca > Decapoda > Coenobitidae > Coenobita > Coenobita brevimanus. The sequence goes on from NC_137045.1 coordinate 11,423,479, forward strand.
TGTGTGTGTGTGTGTGTGTGTGTGTGTGTGTGTGTGTGTGTGTAAGAATCCTTAAGGGCGTGCCCTGCCTACGGACAGTGCTGAGGCGGACACGAGAACTCCAAGGGGATCGATTGGTCTCTCCAAAAGGGGAGCTGAGGGAGACGCTGCAGAAGGAATATAACAGATGGAGGGATATACAGGGAGAAATATAAGTGATATAGAGTTAACTAGGGAAACTTAATAGAGATAAACATAACAAGGATTTAAAAAGAGTATAATAAGTATATACTGTACCATATTTTCCAAAAGCAGTATAACGCATGAAGGATGCAGCAGGGTACAAGAGTCTACAAGGGCGCCAGTCGAGTGTTGTATAAATCAAAACAAGTGAGCGTGGCGCAAAATATTTTGACAGTAGCAAGATAAAGCATGCACAACCCCAGTGTCCAACGTCTCTGTTCACTGCTCTGTTTTTTAAAGTTTTCCAGCTTTCATATATATATATATATATATATATATATATATATATATATATATATATATATTACAGGTGGTACTCTGTATATATGTATATACACAGGTGGTACTCTGTATATATGTATATACACAGGTGGTACTCTGTATGTCTATTTATTTATCAGAAAAACTGTCTAACTAGTTATCCATCTGTCTATGTATCTATATCCATCTATTTAGCTATACAGTTAACTAACTATGTACAGTATCAATCTACCTATCATTCGATCGCACTTCTCTTTCCACGTCCAGCACCCCTACTTTACGCATATTTAAACTCAATCTATTTTTTCCTTTTTCCGCCCGCCAGACTTTACTCACGTATTGTGGAGGACCTCCTTACAGCTTTCCAGTAAAAATATTTATACGTACTGCACGTTGGTCCTTCTCACGTTTTCCTGCCGGTTTTCGATGAAGGGACTGGTGGCTTGGGGAGAGACTACTTGCTTTGCTGATCTTATATTAGGGTCATATTCTCGTTGGCGTGACGGAGAGGGACGCCTACATGTGGTGACAGATAAAACAGGGCGGCTCCACTGCCTGGTTATACAAATGTCCACTAACTACTTCCCTCTCCCCCAATAGGAGGATGGTGGACTGCAAGAGAAGGGGAACTCAAGCCTGCAGTCCACCAGGTTCACGATCAGATGAGCCTGGGGTTGCAACTGCTACTACTACTGCTACTATTACTACTACTACTCCTACTACTATTACTACTACTGCTACTGCTACTACTACTACTACTACTACTACTACTACTACCACCACAATGGAAGCTGTCTATAATCACTTCCTTATTGATTCATGTAGCATATTACACGTGGACATTTTCCATTATTATATTTACAAAAGTAAAGTTATGGTGTTTGAGAGGAATGAAGTCACAGAGTGTGCAGTGAGGTTGGATGGTGAGGATATGGAGAATGTGAGTGCATTCAAGTACTTGGGTAGTGTGATGAGTAAGGATGGAACTTTGGGGGATGAAGTACGTGAAAGGGTACAGCAGGGAAGGAAGGTTGTTGGCACACTGAAAGCAGTGATGAGAAATAGGGAGGTGAGTATGGAAGTTAAGAAGTCACTGCATGATGGTATTGTGATCCCTACCCTGACGTATGGAAGCGAGGCGTGGACCTTGCAAGAGGGGAACAAGTCAAGAGTGAGAGCAGTGGAAATGAGTTACTTGAGAGGAGCATGTGGAGTGACATGGAGGGACAGGTTGACGAATGAAGAAGTGAAGGAACGTTGTGGGGTAGATGTGGATGTGGTTGAAAAGATTAGGAGAAATACACTGAGGTGGTTTGGACATGTGGAGAGGATGGAGAATGAAAGACTGACTAAGAGGGTGTATGTAGGTGAGGTGGAGGGAGGGAGAGGGAGGGGTAGACCGAGGATGAGGTGGAGGGATGGAGTTGAGAGGTATATGAGGGAGGGGGGGGTGAGTTGGGGGGAGGGGAGTCAAATGGTGGGTGACAGAGTGACTTGGAGGCGTTTTGTCTGCGGCCACCCTTTGCGGGATTAGGGCGTCGGGCTATAGATAGATAGATAGATATTTACATCTCTGATATTTTTCTTGTTTCCTGCTTCTCCTCCCCCTGTTTTTTTTTTTCTCTCCATTCGTTTCATCCCTCCCTCCCTCTCTCCCTCCTCTTTAATCTTCAGCCTCACCACTCTCTCCAATCTCATCCATCCTCTTCAGCTCTCTCTCTCTCTCTCTCTCTCTCATCTTCCTTTCCTTTACTTCTTTTTTCTTTCCTTTTTCTCTCTCTTGTCTCCGTCTACCAACCTTTATTTTTTTCTTCTTCGTCACTTTTATTTTCTTCCAATCCATCATTCATGTTTTGATCTTTGTCTTCATCTTCTTTTATCTTTCAATACCTCTCTCTCTCTCTCTCTCTCTCTCTTAACCTCTTCCTATCCACGTTCATTCAGTCACTTCATTCAGCTTCATGCTTTAATTTCTTCTCCTTCTCTTCCTCGATTCTCTTATCTCTTCCTCTAACTCACCCTCATCTTCCTCTAACTCACCCACTTTCTCTGCTCACTTCTCAACAGCTTAGTCATGCATATATTAAATTCTCAGACACATTCCCTTAACAAATCATCTCACTCGTACTGCCCTGTCTCTCATCTTAGTTTCTTTCTCCCTTTTCCTTGCAACATCCTCCTTTATTCTCTCTCTCTCTCTCTCTCTCTCTCTCTCTCAACGTACCTCTATTTCCTTACTCCCTCTTTCTTTCCTAATACTCCTTCTCCATCTCTTCTACCCCTCTCCCTTTCCTTCCTTGCCTCTATCAGCCTCATTTTCTATACTTCTTTCACACTACCCATTCCCTCTTCCTCTTCTGTTTTATCTCTCCTTCCTTATTCCCTCTTCTCTTCCCCATGAATCCTCCTTGTCTTCCTCTTTCCTCTCCCTCTTTTCTTTCCCTCTTCCTTCACGCATTGCCTTCCCATTTTCTCTTCTATATTTCTTTACCTCTCTTTTCCTATTCCATTTTCATTTCCCCAGTTCCTCCTCTCTCTTCCCCTTTCTTCCTCCCCCTCCCCCCTTCTTTCACCCCCCTCTCCCCTCATGGTACAGAGGTGAGCATGGGTGAGTGTTTACATTAGTGGATTTAAAGCTGAGGCCTTGCTCCACACCCTGATGGCCTGGTAGTGGTGATAGTTGTGATAGTCGTGATGGTGCAAGGGATCTCCATACACGAATCTTGGTGGCTGTGATGGGGGTGATAATGGAGAGGGTGATACTTGTGGTGAGAAATGTGATACGGGTGGTGGTGGTGATAGTGGTGATAGTTGTGGTGGTGACAGCGATTTTGGATACATGGATCTTGGCGGCTGTGGTGGTGGTGATAGTGGAGATGGTGATACCTGTGGTTGAGAGATGTGATACGGGTGGTAGTGGTGATGGTGGTGATAGTGATATGGATACATGGGTCATGGTGGCTGTGGTGGTGGTGATAGTGGAGATGGTGATACCTGTGGTTGAGAGATGTGATACGGGTGGTAGTGGTGATAGTAAGACAGTTGTGGTGGTGCCAGTGATTTGGATGCATGGGTCTTGGCGGCTGTAGTGGTGATAATGAGAAGAATAGTGGTCACAGCTGGGATAGTGGTGGTGATAGCTGTGGTGGTGATGATAATGTAGGTGGCACTGATGGTGATAACTAATGCAATACTGACAATGGTGACAGTGGTGAAGATGATGATAATGGCGACGGTAATGATAACTTTGATGACAGTGTTAGAAATTGTGGCAACTGTGATAAAAAATGTGGCAAAAATGTGGCGATGTTAAAATTTTGGTGATAGTAGCGATGGTGGTGGTGCTAATCATGGGTGAGTGTTTATGTTAGTGACTTAAAGCTGCGGCCTCGCTCCTCACTTCGATAGCCTGGTAGCGGTGAAAGTGGTGACAGCGATGGTGGTGGAAGAGTTTTGGCTACGTTATTCTCTGGTGGCAGGTTCTGTGGTGGTGATAGTCATAGAGTTTGTGATTGTTGTGGTGGTGATGGTGAAAGGGGTGGTGGTGATTGGGGTGATGGTGATAGGGGCAGTGGTGACAGAGGTGGTGGTCATATTAGCAGTGTTGGTGGTGATAGGGGTGGTGGTGATAGCTGCTACGGTGAGAATGGTGATCTTATAAGTAGCGAAGGGGTTTAAGTGGTGATAAATGTGATGAATATTAACGGTATATGGGGTGAGGAACGAAGAAATATTGGTAGTGATAGTCATAATATTAATGATGATAGCAGAAGTAGTGGTGACAGTGGCAGTGGAACTAGTGTGGGTGGTGATAGTTGTACCTGAACACATGAATGGTGCTGTGGGATAGCCTACGAGGGGTCAGGGGGCACACATGCAAAACACCAAAAAGGGCAAGAAACCACCAAAAGGGACAAGCTCACCTTCAAGTCAGGGAGTGTTGAGAGCGGGTACTAAATCACTCAGAACCATCACATTCTTTTCTAAATATACTCTTACTCTTACTTCATTCAGCTTAGTAAAATCGTCTTAGTGGAAGCCTTGATTTTAAAGGTAATTTTATCATCATCATCATCAATTTTTTTCCTCAATACGGTTACAGTCTTTTATATATATTTCTGATCACGTTTGGCGAGACGTATAAAGCTAGAGGGGTTACGAACAACTTTCTTTAATTTTTACCATTTCGCTCTTGTAAGCTGAATAAAATCGTCTTTATTCACTAGCTGAGGGTCTGTGTGTCTGTCTCTCTGTCTGGCGTCTACTTTGTCTGTCTCCTGGTGTCTCTCTATATTCGCCTGCCTATTTTTTTACCAGAAACTCTGTCTGATAATCTGTCTGCTTGTTTTTATTCACGTCTGCCTTTCTGCTTTGAAGCCACTAAATCTGCCTCTCTGCCTATGTTTGTCTGCCTTCGTGCAGATCTCACATTTATGTGAGAGTCTATGTTTGCTCATCTTCCTGAGTGGGCACCTGTCGAGTACTGTTTGAGCGACTTTGTCCCCCCCAACTCTCTCTCTCTCTCTCTCATTAATATTCCCAGACTCTTTCCTTCTCCCCTTAGGCACTGTATTATCTGTATCGCATCTAAAGCCAAGCGACACAATCAAAAATAAATTACTAAAGAAGAAGTGCTAGGGAGCCTGCTAAAACCACAGCAATGCAACCCCGAAGTACTTATAGAATTTTGCCTTCCATTAACCCCTTCAGCCGAAGGACGTCTCTTCCGTTTTCTTTTGACTGACCCCAGACTATTTTATTCAGCTTAGAAGGTCCGTCTCGTAGTGAAGGGGTTTATGAAGGCTACATCTCACCCCTCCAATAAATAAATAAATAAATAAAATATATACAAATAAATAAATTACTGAATAAATAAAACTCCTAAACTGAATTCTATCGTCATGTCATACCAGGAATAAATGAAAAAAACAAAAAAACAAAGACCATAGTACTGAAACGGTTAAAACAAATTAAGAATACACAAAATAAAAAACAGCAAATATGATGACCAAAACGTATATATAAAATTGTGTGACGTGATGCCGGAATTTCGAAAGTTTGAAATTTTGAGGAATGGATGTGTGACCTTTTTTCGATGGACATTTTTGATAGTGTCCGCCCCCCCCCCTTTTTTTTTTCTTTATCCTACTGATTCCATTTAATACAGTGGGAATAGGAAGATGATAAAGATGAAATTGATGGTGTTACTAATGTTAAGATGATGATGATGATGATGATGATGATGATAATAATGATGATGTACAGGAAAATGATAAATGGTGCTCAAGACGATAATGGTGATTATGATAATAATAAATATGACGAAAAGAATAATGATACTGATGACGATGATGACGACGGCGACGACGACGACGATGATTAATAAATATGACGAAAATAATGATGATGATGGTAACATTAAATGACGAAAATAATGATGATGATGATGATATTACGAAAAAAATGATGATGAAAATGACGACGACGATAAAATCGATGATGGCTATGGTAGGAAGACAGTTCAGTAAAAATACAAAATAAAATGAACAACATAAAATAACACATGTATCAAAAAGGGGAGAGGTGCATAAATCCGAATATTGCTTGTAACGTTAAAAGCTGATGGCTGGATAAATATGGAAATGTCTCTCTCTTGATTTCAGTATAGAGCGTAGTGTGGAAATGGTGAAACTGTATAAACACTGTGAAATTGTGCTTAGTGTGGAAGGACCTGATGCGGGTATTGTTCTGCTCGTTCCTGCTCTTGGTCTTATTCTCGTTCTTGTTCTTCTTCTCTTCTTGTTCTGATTTCTGTTGCTGTTCTTCTTCATTATCATCCAAACTTCTTTTTTCACCTTACAGAGGGGTGAAATTGGGCCCTGAGAGAGAGAGAGAGAGAGAGAGAGAGAGAGAGAGAGAGAGAGAGAGAGAGAGAGAGAGAGATTGACATGATAAGGTGTATGATATGTAGGAGGACTACTGGGCCTTGGGACCAGGCTGTGAAGCCTATGCCCAGAGTCGAGCACATTTAAAAAAAAAAAAAAAAAAAAAAAAAAAAAAAAAAAAAACAAAAACTATGCTTTAATGTCTATATTAATGAGATTTCACCTGCGTCCCTCTCTTACCTCTGAATTTCGGCGGGCAAGAGTGTAGAGATCCGAGTTTCCCATCAAAATGTCGATTCCAAATTTTTGTATGGCTGTAATGTGTTTTGTGTGTTTGATTATAGGTGAAGTGTGTGTGTGTGTGTGTGTGTGTGTGTGTGTGTGTGTGTGTGTGTGTGTGTGTGTGTGTGTGTGTGTGTGTGTGTGTGTGTGTGTGTGTGTGTGTGTGTGTGTGTGTGTGTTTATCCTATCTCACTTTACCCCTTCAGAGGGAATTTGAGTTAGAATGTTGATTTCAAGTCGGCTGAATAACTCTCCTACTTGTTCTCGATTAAATTGGCCTTAATTATGCTTGTTGCTGAAATTCTTGTGAGAAAACTATAAAAATGTGGCACTACACACGCATATGAGCGAATAAATGTGCCAGTTCTTTTCCTTACATTTACATCCGTTTTATCAATGGTTTCTTTGCTATCAGTGGCTGTCTGTTTGCTCTCTTATGCGATACAGGTCAGGTGATTCACATGACTGCACCTGGACATGTCAGGCTCGGTTCTGTTAGGTGTGTGTTCAGATTATCAAGTTACCGGTGAATAATTTGGGACGTCGAAATAGTTTTGGCATGGCGCTCGCAATCAACGTGTGGCATGATACGATTTATTCCTGGGTTTGGATATATTTTCTTTATGTACAAATATACTGTAATCTGCATCGTATGAATATTTTAGAATTCCTCATAATTACCATCCTCCTCCTCATCATTATTATCGTCTTCCTCATTCTCATCTTCCTTTTCCTCATCATCATCATTATCACTATCTTTCTCCTCCTCCTCCTCATCATCATCATCATCATCACCATCATTATCCCAACTCTTTTTCTTAACTATAGTTCTATCACTCTAGTTACCGTCAAACGATTTCGTCCAACCATGTGACAGCCCTAACAGGAACACATTTAAATAATCACAGCACCTCGAAAAACACTTCCTTAAGCACTGGACTCACTCATAATATTTTTTTGTCTACCATCAGATCACTTAAGTGGCAAAAGGAAAATCCCTTCAAGGCACGTTGTTTATAAATATACAAATCATAGGTACTGACAGCTGCTCATGTATCTGTAGACGGTGGTTTTTCAGTACTTCAACAAAATGAAAATAATAATCTAGTACATATCGTAACGTGTACATTGAAATTACTTAGAAGATTAAAATGACACGGCACTTATTATTAGAATGTGCTAATTATCAACAACTTCTAGCCTGCCTGAGGTGAACATAGATGCTTTCGTCATTGGTTAAGTGAGGCAACTGCATCTACCAAACCTGAAGTGAATGCAACTACAGTATTGTACATATGTCTGATGTGAGAGTCAAATATAAAGAAACTTGACATTCAGCAGAGGTATATGCCACAGACGTGAACATAGCTGCTTGAAATACAAATGAAACCTAAAGAAACATTACAAATACGTCTATGTAGAGGATAGTTGCACAGTACACAAAACACAGACGTGGGAATCTCTGTATTTCAACCTTCCGCCAGCCTGTTGTCTCATGCAGGTTCAGTCTAGCCGAGACAAAAATGGACTCAAAGCTTCTCTATCACCTCCCACACCCACTCCCTGCTGCCATTCCAAGCCGCCTTCCCTCATGTACTCTAGCGATCGACACCCTGATGTGCAGTAAGATGGTAAAAACCGATGGGAATGGGTTTGAAGTGGGTAGTGGTGGCTGGGGTAGGAGAGAGGAAGGGATAAGGGGAGATAGAGAGGCAGGAGGGGAGGGGATAAGGAAGGGAGGAGTAGAAAGGAGTGGAAAAGGAAGGAGAACAAGGACGGGGAAGGGAGCAGGAAGGGGACTAGAGATGAGCAGAGAAATTGGGGAGCGGAGGAAGGCAAAAGTATGATCCGGATGAAAAATGGAGGGAAGAAAAACGGAGTGGAGAAAGGAAAAAAGGATGACAGGAAGGGAAAGTGTCGAGAGGAAGAGTAGACGAGAGAACGGGCAGGAGGCGAGTGGGAGAAGAGGAGGGGAAAAATGGAGGGAAGTGAGAGGAGGAAGAGGAGGGGAAAGAAGGGAGGGAGAAAGCCAGTAAAGGGGAACACGCGCTACACTTGAAAATGTTCTCGCAGGTGAGTTTTCTGAATGGCCCCCACCTACAAGGCCAGGTGACGCATTCTCGTGGGAATAGGAGGATCCCCAGAACACATTCCCTCTTTATTTCCGCATATGACACATTAATGTTCTCCTGTACTCCGCCAAAGTTAAACACTAAGTTAAAGCAGCAACTAAGAGAAATAAATAAAACATTGATATCCCTCATCACCAAGCCTTATTTCTCTCTCTTAAAACAGTTAATGGTCTTTAAAAATTTACAAATATTTCTCCATTCCCAAAACGATATACTCATCTCTACCAATATTCTGTGCTCCAAACGTTCGCCCGTGTCTTAAATATTACTTTGAAGTAGCAAATGTCATAACTAAAGCACAGTCTATTCAACGCTTCCTTCCTTGCACTTGGCATCTAGTATCAATTCGTAACAATATCTACCTGACACTTGGTCATACCTTTCATCGACATGCACCACGAAACGGCAAGAAAGTGCTAGAAAGTTACATATCCTTCCAAACCCCACACTTTCACTTCCTTTCACTCAACTTCCAACTTCTATCTCTAAACACAAATACCACCGCTTGGCCTAAAGAGTAACCCGAATCTGTAACTCCAGCATCATAAATCAAGCACTATCTCTAATATTCCCTACGACTCTCCCTCCTCTGCCCTCTACATCCAAAATTTATCTCTGTCCATACATACAACACACTCGGCAAATAACTTGGACCAAACAGTACTCGGAATCGTCTAGTAAGCACCATATATCAAGTCACTATCTCCAATTATCTATACACTCTTCGGTCCTCAGCAATACACATCCATCTCGAGAAATACATATCTATGATCTGGCCATTCCTTATGCGATACAGTACTATCCTATAAATACAGCTATAAACCAAGCACAATTCAAAATCTACCTTTAACCCAACAGAGAGTTGGACCCCACCAAGGTATCTTATTTTACCTGCCACCCGACGATTTTCCTCAGGTAATGGCGACCCCTGACCTCCAAAAGGGTTGTCAGTATACAGTATTAGAATCATCAGTTATCTTGGTAGAAACAGTAGCCAACTCAAGAATCGTCAAGTACTGTAATAATCATAAATCCTGCCTTCAGTACTCCTCGGCTGGTTAGGCACTCCGAAGGCAGAGAAATAGCCCCCTTGGACAAAAGAAATGGCATGAATCCCAAAACACACACACACACACACACACACACACACACACACACACACACACACACACACACACACATGCAAATATAACCAATAAAGTGTGCTTTGTGTGAGCGTGATGAGCGAGCAAGCGTTTGGACACACGCCTATCATCATAATTTCATCTTGGAGTAAACTTTAAACACATCTGGTGAGGTAGTTGAACAGTAACGGAAGAATAATTGAGCTAAAATATTTACTTTCTCAAGTTTTCTCTCGCGTTTTCTCTCTGGATGTGCATGTAGCAAGGCGCCGTAGCATTTATCACACGCGTAATGTTCAATTTTCTGCTCCCGACTTGCCGTGTCAACGAACTGCGTCAGTAAACGTTTGGCTATTGATCGAATGATAAAACCCAGAAATAGGACGATTACCCTTGATGATTTCACCCCCTGAAAACAGAAAAAACGTTCATGTAAAATTATGAAAGTAATATCTGATTTTTAATTGCCATAATTCTTGCAATAAAACGTTGTGTTACGACATGAGGTCTGTTTTAATTCGATTTCAGAGTGAAGCATGTCAACTGAAGCCCTCGTTACATCCCCTTGGAAAGCTGGGAATCCAAGAGGTTTGTTTATGCAGCCAGAAACAAAATTTACTGAATGTCTCTACAACCTGCTGAAAGAATCTCTTCTCTATCTCACAGAGTAGAAAAGTTATTAGCCTCTGAAAACCATCGTGGTCGGGCCGTGTCGTGTCGGGACGCTAATTTCTCAACTGAACGTAAACATCACTTTGGTATACATACTCGCTTTGCTCGCTGCACTCGCACGCTTGTAAAAACACACACACAGACAGACACATACACACCCATCCATCCACCCACACCACATCACACCACCACCAACACACCCACACCCAAGCCCACCCACCCACCCGCCCACACACACACACACACACACACACACACACACACACACAAACGCTCTCTCTCTCCCTCTCTCACCCATCCCCCACAAAAACATACCAACCCCGCCCCCCCATTTTATCTATCCGCCACGCCTATACGCCTGTTCAGGATAATGGCGCCGGGATAGAGGGCCTGGAATGCATTATAGGCCCTGGGAATACTGGAATGAGATATGTATATGGTTCCCATGCTGGATAGAAGCCCGATATATCTTTGACTGTGGCCGCGGTTAAAGGGGAAGCCGAGGGATGGGCTATACGGTGAGGCACGGTAGCGGTCAAGCGTGTCTCGAAACTGTCTGAGGCTCGGTAGGGTTGGGGTGATGATGATAATGATGATGATGATGATGATGATGATGATGATGGTGATGATGATGATGATGATGAATATGGAGAGAGGGAGGAAATACACTGAAGGTGAAGGTGATGGTGATGATGATGGTGATGAAAGATGGTGAATGTAAAAGGAGGAGGAAGATAATATAATGATGATGATGATGATGATGGTGAATATGAAAGGAGGGGGAAGATATAACAATGATGATGATGATGATCAAGGTGATGAAAATAGCCATAGCCAACAAGGAAGAGGCACTATCTTCCAAAGCTTGCGGAAATACTACCTTCAATTGTAACATGATCTTTCACGTCCTGCATGTTCAAGTTAGAATATTAGAGGGCTTAGACAAAATAACTAACTTTATTTTTTATTTCATGTCAGTAGTTGTGGTAAATGCCAGACTGAATCACTTTCGTGCGTATTTTCGTCGGGCATGGAAACTCCCTAACACCTCTTCCTCTGCGATTTATTTTTGGATATTGCTGGCTAATTTCTTTTTCTACGTTATCTATGCAGAGTACGGTGATACTGGAAGGATTTTTGTACCACAGAAGAGGACAGTAAGGTGTAATAACCAAAACAAATCGCTTAGGAAATGGTGTTAGGGAGCTTCCTTAACCGAAGACAATACCTGCTTTTACCTTCTGTACATCAGCTTTATTTAGTTCCTGCTGTTAATGACCCCTCGCAGTGAAGGGGTTAAGTGTCCATATATAACCCCTTCCGTTCGAAATGTCTCTCCCGGACTGAATATAATTGTCTTGAGACAGTACGAACGGTGGAAGGAGGAGGAGGAGGAGGACTGAGGGGGTTAAGTCCTTTACTTCGAATAGTTCTTTATTTCAGTCTTACTTCTTCCTGACGATTTTATTCAGCTGAAGAGAAAACCCTCGTGGTAAATGGGTTAAAATACCTCTCCATTAACCCCTCCACTGCCAGATGTCTCCGACTAAGCCGGATAAATCGTCTGGCGCTACATACTGAGAGAGACAGGTGGCTGCTGATAATTTAATACTGCCCTTTGTAAATTCATTGACCTGTCCTTATCAAAGACATACAAATCGAGCCTGTGCCTGACATTAATTCAATAAAATCTCTCTCTCTCTCTCTCTCTCTCTCTCACACACACACACACACACACACACACACACACACACGTGAGCATCGCAGTCTCAAGAGTACTACACATTACCAACAACCATCACATAACGTACAATTCTTTTCTTCCCGCCTAATACCGCGAGCACTGCGATGGCTGGAGAGCATTTTTCACCGCTTTCACTTGCCTCTTGGGGACGAGGTGGGCCGAGAAGCAGTGTATTTCGGAGTACGCTGAGGAATGCATCGTTGGCTGGGAATGCAGGCGCTTTGGTGGGTGTCGACAGTACCTCAATATACATATTCACGTTAAAAATTACATACATAATAAGGTAACTATTCCATTAACAACTAGAGGCTGCTCATTAATCTCATTAAAATCGTGTGACAGATAGAAGTGTGAGATAAAAATGGATAATCCGACTGAAGTGGTTAGTTTTCTTTTTTTTTAATTGTTTTACTGTGACGGGCGTCCAGTCGATAGTATCAGATTTTATTTCTTATTCTTCTTTTTTTTTTTTTTTTCAAATTATTCTTAGCAACTCGATCTTGGCGGCAACTCTTGAGATACTGCTGGTGACTCTTCCTGGTGAATGCGACTGTGAAGGAACATGTACCAATATTTCCCAGAAAGTCACCAGGAGAATAATTCACTAGACAAGAGTTGCCAGAGGATGGTCGACAAAATAGACACTGGCTTGACACTGCCTTGGAGATCTCTGTTAGAGTTTAAAGATAAAACGTAGAAAAAATGGAGAAAATGATGGGATGAGCTTACCCATCAATAAGTGGGACGGTGCTGAGGATGCGGTGGACGCGGGCCAGGGCGTCGTGGGCTGGGGGCACGTCGCTCCCCCTGGCGGCGAGGGGGAGGGCCACGGCCAGCACCAGCCCCCCGCTCAGCAGCACCAGCGCCGCCAGCACCACCCAGTGACGCCACGTGTAGGCCTCCCAACCTGAAACAAATATGGCGAAGCTGATGGAGAAACTGGTAATGAGGAGATATTTCTCGGTAATAAGCTGCTATTTCTAGGTAACAGTAAAATTTCATGGTAAAGCCGCTGTCATACTGCCAACATCCAGTAACAGCACCACTGTTCAAGCTAGTAACACTGGAAGTAATATATCGATAACATTGCTGACAATTTTGGTGGCGCTGAGATAATGTTTTCGTATATCTATTATATTATACTGTCAGTGCTGTCAACAGTGTGGTAATATCCAGGAACTTTGTTAACAGGGTGACACTCAGCATGGCAACACTGTCAACATAGCAACACTGTTATATTGGCAACAGTAAGACTGTCAGTACGGTGTCCCGGGCAAGAGGTTAACACAGTTAACAGTTGACATTATAATAAGGTAACAGCAACATTTGTACTTCCAGCCCCTCCCCCTGGGCACAATATATATATATATATATATATATATATATATATATATATATATATATATATATATATATATATATATATATATATATATATATATATATATATATATATATCAAGAAATCAGTAAAGACATACACCTGGCGTCTAGATATACCAAGCATTCCAAAATAACAAAAGATACATTACTAATTCTGAATTCCTTCGCATCTACCTGTTTCATTTTATTCTGTTTTGTTTTGCGAAATGTCGCTACACACTGCAAAATATAAATAAGAACTGGTTTAAAAACATTAATTCTAATGCCAATAATCTCTTTGTCCAGTGTTCTTCCTCGATTCGTAATCTAGAACTTACATTTTCTTTTTCCAATGATGCAAGGCAAACCTCTGCCTGCTGTATAACTGAATCTATAACATCCCTTTCTGAAGTACAAACAAACTTTGAAATATACTCTTCTAAATAATAATAATTACGTTTCTGCTGCTACTGTTACTACTACTACTAATTCCATAAACGCCAAACCCATTAACAACGGAAAATCATACCACTGAGTACATTCTTAACCCCTTCGTCACACACACACACACACACACACACACACACACACGCACACATTCTGGTGACCTTTATACAAAATGAACACTGTTGGTCACCACAACAAGATATTTTTTTCCGCTTGTTCAACCCACCAATTATTATCCATTGTCACCTCTAACAAAAGCCAGTATATTTCGCTGATTCGCAGACAATAGCCACGTCGGGATTTATTTTATATATGCAAGTGACAGGCACGTTTCTGGGGGCTGTTTGTTGGTGGTTCTCTCTTTCCCAGTCGTCAACATTATTTTTATTTTATTTTTTTTTTTCCGTTTCAAGCACTGAGCGTCTTTTTCCGTTTCTAGCGCTGATCGTCTTTTTTTTTTTTTTTTTTTCGTTTCTCGTGTTGATCGTCTTTTTTTTAAGTTTCTTGCGCTTTTCGTCTTTTCTTCCCGTTTCTTGCGCTGACCAACTTTTTTTTGGGGGGTGGGGGGTACAGGTTCATGAATTTCAAATCATGGTCTCGAATGAAATATAAAACAAAAGACGTGGGCTGGATTCGACGAAAGGGAGTGTGACATGAAAGTTTAAATAAACCAGAATGTAAACACGATTCAAACACAGACGATTATAGCAGAATCTCCTGAAGTTTTGTGGCAGTTCCAAAATCATCACGAAGGATCTAAAAAGCCTGGCAGTACCACAAATTTTGTCACCTCAACCGTACCATAAAACAAAAGACGACCGGATGAACAAAAAGGAGGGAAGAATTCAGCGGAAGAATACACGAATCAGACTGTAGGCACCTTTCTCAACACACATGATTATTACAGACTATTATTTTGGTTTTGATACAGCTGTAGGGCATAATAAACAATCGAATAAGCCTGACCGAAGCCTAAAACAAAAGACAATCGGGTGATAAAACAAAAAAAAAGGCAGGGTGTAATCACAGTCCCGCCTGGCCAGCCTAAACTTCCCGCCAACTAGGACAAGATTCGGTAATGACGCAATCACTGTGTCGGCTGGTGTCCCCCCGAGAGAGAGAGAGAGAGAGAGAGAGAGAGAGAGAGAGAGGTGGAAACAGGAAATGAGAGAAGTGGCAAAAAGAGAAGTTACTGAAGATAATTACGTGAGATAACGAGATACAGGCGAGGCAGAAAGAGAGAGAGAGAGAGAGAGAGAGAGAGAGAGAGAGAGAAATCAACCCACTTTTTGGAGACTCAAACCAATGCCCACTTACACCCTAACAAGCGACATAGACAACTAAAAATATGATGATTAAAAAAAAAAGAACCATCAAAAAAAAGAAAAAAAAAAAAGAAAAATAAGGAACTAAGAGAAACGAGAAAATTTAAAGAATGCCACATATACAAGAAGAATGATGAAGAGATAGATAAATGAAAATAAAAAATGAGAATAACACGAAAAGGAAGGGAGACAGAATGCACCGTGGCAAAATCGACGATAGAGAAAATATGGGATGGGATCGAGAGGGTACAGTCAAAAAGGAAGATTAGGTGTCAAGAAAGGGGGCGGACTGGCTGTGTGTGTGTGTGTGTGTGTGTGTGTGTGTGTGTGTGTGTGTGTGTGTGTGTGTGTGTGTGTGTGTGTGTGTGTGTGTGTGTGTGTGTGTGTGTGTGTGTGTGTGTGTGTGTGTGTGTGTGTGTGTGTGTGTGTGTGTGTGTGTGAGAGAGAGAGAGAGAGAGAGAGAGAGAGAGAGAGATTAAGTTTTCGAAATGTAGACGGACAACCAGACAGCTAATTATATTGATACGTACCCGCATGCTGTAAAAAATTAAATAATCAGTCTAAGTGCAAATCAGCATCTGCGCACGCACACAGAAACACACGCTATCTATCTATCTATCTATCTATCTGCCCGTCTGATTCTCTCTCTCTCTCTCTATCTATCTATCTATCCAAGTGAGAGAGAGGAGAAGGCTGGACAGAATTATGACTGGAAAACAAAATATGTGGAAATGGTGTAACCCGATATACAGGGGAGTGAGAAAGGTAAAGAGGATAAGAGGATTCGTTACTGAGAGAGAGAGAGAGAGAGAGAGAGAGAGAGAGAGAGAGAGGGGGGAGGAGGAATGTGTGCTAAATGTTGTAGATAAACAGAAATATAGTTACAAACAGCATGAAATACACCTATAGGGAAGAAATACAAATATACAAATACAGGAGAAAATGCAGCTATAATAAAAAAAAACAAGTTACAATGGATAGAGAGACAAAAAGGGAAAGAGGCGCCTTAAGAAGCATGAAAATAGGCTTAAGAAAAAGCGATTTCACGAAAGCCGTGAAGTCAACTAGGGAGCATGCTCTCTCTCTCTCTCTCTCTCTCTCTCTCTCTGTACATTTTTCAAAGATGTACAGTGGGTGTGTGAATGAGTAAGTGATTGGGTGAGTTGTTAGTAGGTGAGTGAGTGAGTGAGTGAGTGATACAGTTAGGGACACACTGGATTTGCCCATCCCTCTGGGTGCGGGAAAAAAGACGGCGTACGCGACCAGGAAGTAAAAACAAAGAAACAAGAGAAAAAGATCGTTGAGAAAGTGAGGGAGTGAGAGAAAGAAGAGAGCTGAGAGGGAAACGGATGAGGTGTCTGTTTTGTTATGCTGTCCGGGATGGGAAGATGGATGAGGTGAGGACGAGAGGCAGGCAGGGAGAGCGACAGGGAAAATGAGAACTGGAGAGAGAGAGAGAGAGAGAGAGAGAGAGAGAGAGAGAGAGAGAGAGAGAGAGAGAGAGAGAGAGAGAGAGAGAGAGAGAGATGGAAGCAGGAAGTGAGAGAAGTGGTAAAAAAGGAAGTTACTGAAGATAATTACGTGAGATAACGAGATACAGGAGAGAGAGAGAGAGAGAGAGAGAGAGAGAGAGAGAGAGAGAGTGTCACCGGATTCAATGATCTAGGAGAGAAGTTATCAGGGCTTAGTTTGCTAGTTCCTAACAAGTCCTCGTGAGTAACAAATGGAGACGACAACACCAAACAAATGAACAACAAATTCCCGAGAATAGTTAAGATGACGTGTAAGAAGTGAGAGGCGCGAGAGGCCAGGAATATTTGCTGTTAAACTTCTGGAAAGTAATTAGAGGCTTCCAAAGAAAAACGAAGAACATGGTAATTAGGAGGAAAGGACAGACAAAGGAGGAAAAACCAAGGAAAATCATCAAAACGGAAAACAAAAGATATCCACAAATTTTAACATGAATAAAATTGACGAAACTCATACGGACGGAAAACTCAGAAGACAAGAAAGACAATTGGGCCCGTATTCTCGCCCAAGGAAGCTCCCTAACACCTCTTCGCAAGCGATATATTTTTGGATATGACTGGTTGATATGTTTTTGCATGCTCTTTATGCAAAATATTGTGATACTGGAATGATTTATGTAACAGAGAAGAGGACAGGAAGGTGTAATAAACAAAATCAGTCGCTTGGGAAAAGGTGTTAGGGCCGGCGAGAGGGAAGTCAAGTGTTTGCTCTGACAGACACCAAGGGAAAAGTAACAAAATATGATGTAAATTGATGAAAACAGTAGAATGAAGTTAACAAAAGGTTATAGAGCAGGTTATGGAACAGTTTAGCCATGAATGAGCAGTTGGTTCGGGAAGGAGAAGAATGGATACAGAGGTGAACATACGTGTACGAGGGATAAGGTGATGCAAGGTTTGATCGGCGTGAGTAATGGTAAAACAGGAGGTGAAAACTATCCCATCGCCTATCTCACTACACTGTTTTTACACTAACATGACCCATATTTTTATTATTATACAGTTTATTTCACATACAGTACTTCAGAGGCAAAAAAAAAAAAAAAAGGGAGGGGGACAATACAACGGCTCAGCGCCCTTCCTATAGAACTTCTTCGCAACTAACATAAAAATCTCGTGTTAATCAATTGTTACAGCTCGGTATTCAAGACAGACACAGGAATTTCGAGCCAAGTTAAAGCAAGAAGAGTATAACAATTCAGGTGATTTTGTACTAGATAGAATAGCAATAAATTATGTGAAATGCATGGAAGCCAAAGCTGTATTCAGATCGAGGAAAAATGCCCGTTTTACTGCTTCACACAGTTGGTTTAATTAAGGATGTTATAAATTACTGGCTGATACGTTGTTTTTATCTGTCGTTTACAAAGTTTTCCAGAAGTGGAATGGGTGGGAGGGAAAAATGAACCATGCATATTTTACAAAAGTCTTGACGAATCGAGTTAGTTTTACAAATGATGCAGAAAAAAACTGAACAAGAGGGATTTCATGGTCGCTGCTGGACTGCAAATCATATATATATATTTTTTTAACCAACATAAAACATCAGAATGAATGGCAACTTGTTTCATACAAAGAGAACACACACACACACACACACACACAAATGAAACCGTGACAAATTCCCTTAATAATCTACACGAAAGAAAAAACTGTAACACGGATGAGGCGTGACAGACAAAGCTACAATTTAATTAGAGCAGTCCAATGCTCTTGCGAGCCCAGAGGATATTTTTTAAAAATTTTGTGGGAAATGACTCACAGGTTGACACAGATGACTCACACACACAAAAAAAAAATTGTTGTAAAAGAATGAACATAAACAGTGACAGACTGAATCATTTTAGATGCGTTTATGAGAGTTTTGTAGCGTTACATCGGATAAGGAGAAACAGGAAAGGAATAATTACTGAACTGGGTAGGAAGAGTCTAAACGTAGATTTACAAATGAATAAGTAAAAAAATATGCTTGCTATCCACGTTTAGTCCTTCTACGGAGATAAAGTGCTGTAATCTGCTGAGGAATAATCATATACTAAGAAGAGGTTGTGTAGACTGTAAGCTGCAAAGAACACAAGCAAAGAACAGGAAAGGGAAGGAGAAATTCGATGAACAAGAGAGTATCACAAAAAGCAAACTATTCTTATCTGCCACTTTTTGAACAGATAACACGAAATCTTCGTAACAAGCACCCACGAGAGGATCTGTTGGTTCGCTGCTGATAATTTTCCTTTCCACCCCTCTGTACTCTTATCATCCTGCTCCACATATGATTTGTAGCAACCGATGTCTCACGTCCTGAGACCTTTAATTTGGGCGCATTTTGAGAGGAATGAGGAAAATAATCTCAAGCATCACACCCGCGGATTAAAGAGCTTCCGGGAGACGGGGACAAGAAAGTGGAAGTTGTAATCCGAGAAATGAATGCTTAAAAGACAGATTACGACTCAGGTGCTCTTCCCGGGCTAACGCCACGTAATTTGACTCGCCTCGGGAAAAACGACCGTCGTACAAAGATTCAGCTCTTCACTCCGATGGCATTTTTTTTTTTTTAGCTCATTCTTCCTACCTCCAGACGAATTTTTTTCTGTCATTCTTTCTTTTCTTTTTATCTATCTATCTTTTTATTTAAGGTTTACCTTAGGAGGGCTTTTTCGCACTGGTCGGATCAAATACAGCCTTCATCAATACATTTTACTAACGCAGGTCCTACCTATTCTGATTAAAATAGACTGGTATTATTATTATTATTATTATTATTATTATTATTATTATTATTATTATTATTTTTATTATTATTATCATTATTATTATCATCATTATTATTATTATTATTATCATTAGTAGTTGTAGTAGTAGTAGTAGTAGTTGTTGTTGTAGTAGCAGCAGCAGTAGTAGTTGTTGCAGCAGCAGCAGCAGCAGCAGTAGTAGTTGTTGCAGCAGCAGCAGCAGCAGCAGTAGTAGTTGTTGCAGCAGCAGCAGCAGCAGCAGCAGCAGCAGTAGTAGTAGTAGTAGTAGTTGTTGTTGTTGTTATCGTCATCGTCGTCGTTGTTGTTGTTGTTATCGTCATCGTCGTCGTTGTTGTTGTTGTTACAGCCCCAGATTCACCAGATGCGTGAATCCAGAGGATTGCAGGCTAAAGATGTTTTCCTTCTGCAGTCTACCATCCTCCTTTCGGGGGGTAGAGAAGTACTGTAGTTGACGGACGTTTTCAGAACTAGGCAGTTGGGCAACCTGGTTATATCCATGCCACCACATACAGGCATCCCTCTCCAGCACCCCGACTAGTGGTAGCCATCGTAAAATAAGGAAAAATAATAATCGAAGCCAATGAACAAAAATCACACCAAGAAACGAAAAAATATAGCTCATTTCGCTTTCCAAAAATTAGTTCCCCTTTCCCAAAACTTACGTATCTTTTAAGAAATGTGATACCCTGGATATTTCCGAGACGAGGGGAAAAATATAACTTGGATCAGACGTGGACGGACGAGGATGAAGAAGTTAGTGAATAATTAAGGCAGAAAATGGATTAGGTTGAGTCTGGGAAATGAGCGTCTGCAGGAAAGTTTTTGGGAGAGAGGTGAACTGAAACTCGGGGTGAGGAAGGATGTGTGTGTGTGTGTGTGTGTGTGTGTGTGTGTGTGTGTGTGTGTGTGTGTGTGTGTGTGTGTGTGTGTGTGTGTGTGTGTGTGTGTGTGTGTGTGTGTGTGTGTGTGTGTGTGTGTGTGTGTGTGTGTGTGTGTGTGTGTGTGTGTGTGTGTGTGTGTGTGTGTGTGTGTGTGTGTGTGTGTGTGTGTGTGTGTGTGTGTGTGTGTGTGTCAGATAAACAAAAACAGGGTGAGATCAGAGTCAGGTGGTGAGAAAATGTAAAGTGTCGGGGCTGGGGAAATGGGCAGCATGTATAATAGTCCCTACATATCATGCCATCTAAGCTGAATAAAACCGTCAAGCGTAAACCATAATAAAAAAAAAAAGAACAGTCTCCATTAACCCCGTATGTAAAATGACGTTTTATTTATCTTCAGAGTTTCAACCCTCAGAGGCTTACACGCAGCTTAGGACAGACTCTCCTAGTAGTGAGGGGATTAGATACGCTCTCCATTAGCTTTCCATGTACCGCAACTCTCTCTCTCTCTCTCTCCAATGGCGTGTGTTGCTATTTCATTCTAGCTGATGGGGATCGATTATTTATGTTAGTCTGAGGAACTTAATTCAGTCTGTCAAATGCTACACGCTAATTATTTCATTTGAAAATCTCCTCCATTCTTATTATGGTATAGTACGGTAATAACTTTGAATACTGTACTTTGTTGTTATTATGTAAAATAAACAAATACGAGACAATAATAACTTAGCATACGCTTTACCTACGTTAGCATGTAAGTTTACATGTAGTTTATTACTACTACTACTACAACTACTACTACTATTATTAGTAGTAGTATTACTTTATTATTATTATCATTATTATTATTATTTCATTTTCCATGCCTCCAGCCCTCCCTCTAAGCCGCAAGACGCTAATAACTTCGCAGCGTAAAAGTTTATTTTCCTTAACCTAACCTGTACCTGGCGCAGCAGTAAGCGGTTAAAGAGTTTACTGCTACTACTACTATTACTACTACTACTACTACAATTATCATCATCATCATCATCATTACAATTTTACTTCCAAGCAACCAGTGTTCCAGGTAATAACTTCGTAAAATTAAACAGCTATCATTTTCATTAATTATTATTATTATTATTATTATTATTATTATTGTTATTTTTATTATTATTATCATCATTATTATTATTATTATTATTGTTATTATTATTATTATTATTATTATTATTATTATTATCATTATTATTATTATTATTATCATCGTTATAATGATCATTATTATTACACTTCAAAGCCTTCACTAATCTCGCTCATAACTTTCACCAAAAAACTTATTACAGTATTTTTCTCTCTAACCCGCCCTGGACCCGTTGCAGCAGCCTGGGGTCAAGCAACTTTGGTCATTACGGCTTTTAACGATTAATTAGTGAACCAGGAGTCTCTGAAACAAACTCCTGGGGATTATGCACAAAATTATGGCAGACTTTCGCACGGACTCAGAATCGATGATGCTCCAAAGGGAAATTCGGATATTTTTGATGATTTTGGAAGTTTATTTTATTTTATTTTTTTTTTAAATACTGTGACGCGATTTAGTCCTTTCTTTGATACTGTGACGCTATTTTTTTCTTTATTTTTGTATTTCTTGCTTCGTTTGAGCGATTTAAATCTAATTTCGAAGGAGAGTAAATGAACAATTGACCCCGACTGTGCTTATCATTGCAACCATTATTTCTCTCTCTCTCTCTCTCTCTCTCTCTCTCTCTCTCTCTCTCTCTCTCTCCTACCTGTATTCCCCTTTCACCTTTCGTCACCTTTGAAGGACTCCCCCACTGCCCCACGGGGCTTCCTCACACAATCCCCCTTCCCTTCAATCCCCATGACTCGCTTAATCCTCTCTCTCTCTCTCTCTCTCTCTCTCTCTCTCTCTCTCTCTCTCTCTCCTATTTTACAGAGATTGTTGGTGTTCTCTGTCTGTCTGTCTCCACCACTTCCATAATCCTCTCCCTCCCCTTTTCCTTTACTCTTTTTTTTATCACACACACACACACACACACACACACACACACACACACACACAGTCAAATCTGGGTCAGCGAACGAAAAAACAAAAATACATAACCCAAACAATGCCTACACAACTGCCATAATTTTTGCCACACACATGCATCACACAACCGCAAAAAACAATCAACTTCATAACACGCCTTGGGCACGCCATCTCAACGCCAACTTTTGCAAAATAAAACAAAAGAAACTAGAGAGAAACATACGAGGCACAAAGAAGCCACAAATAACGAGAGTAAATTTAGCAGGACGGAAGTTACGAGGAGAAATCACAACTCTTACGATGAACACAATTACCCACAACCACGCAATGGGGAGAGAGAGAGAGAGAGAGAATTAAATAAAGATTCAAACCACGTAGACCTTAAGGTAGTTATTATGTGGTCAGACCATAATATTAATAAAACTACCTTCTAATTATGAGAGAGAGAGAGAGAGAGAGAGAGTTAAATAAATATTCAAACCATGAAGACCTTACGGTAGTTATTATGTGGTCAGACCATAATATTAATAAAACTACTATTTAATTACAAGAGAGAGAGGGAGGGAGAGAGAGAGAGAGAGAGAGAGAGAGAGAGAGAGAGAGAGAGAGAGAGAGAGAAATAGGTGGTCTGACTGGCGACCTAACTTCAGCATTATTTACATGACAACCCCACAGTGATAATCTCCCACATAATACAATGCACTGCGGTATGTTTTTTTTAGTGTGTGTTTACTGAGGTTAAGAATGTTTTACCTAGTTCTGATTACGCTTTATAAGGTGTTTTATTTTTACATGGTCTTTCTAATGATCTATGTTTGATGCAGTTATGGCACAGTGTATCTGCTCCACTTATTTACTTATTTTTTGCTGATTATCTGCTGAAAATGGTTAAGCTTTAGCAATCATTTCGTAACCTCAAAACTTTCAGTATTGCTATTTTTATGTGTTCCCTTGAAGATTTTTGAAAGATTAGCTTAAATATTGTTGCAAAATACTTTCAATATATATCAAATATTCATCAGCACATATGGTACAATTTACTTGACATTAAGAAAAGAAATGAGAAATAAGATACCAGAAATATAATGATGATGATGGTGATGATGGTAATGATGATGAAAAACAACTGAATGACATACCATGAACACGCGCCGTTTTTCAAGTCAGACCACCTCTGAAATTACCTGCTGAAGATCCTCCCCCCCCCTCGCCACTTCCCCATGGTTTTCGCCTATGTTTTTCACGGACGTTTTCCGCCATGTTTTTTCCTTCCAGGCTATTTCCTTCCATGTTATTTCCACTCAATTTTCCCCGATTTTTCCCTATGTTTGTTCCCCCCCCCCCCGGGCTATCATTCCATGCATTCCACCAGTTTTTTTCACCAGTTTTTCCTCTCATATTTCCTCTATAATTTCCCTTATAATATTTCCCCTATGTTTTCCCCGATTATTTTTTCTTTTTTCACCAAACCTAACGTACTCCAGTCTAACTTTAATGTCCTTCCTCACGTTTTATCTCCATTTTCCCCATATTTCTCCCCATGAAGTTCCCCATATTTCCCCATGAATTTCCCTATATTTCCTCATGCATTTCCCTTTTTTCCCCATGCATTTCCCCATTTCCCCATGCGTTTCCCCATTCATCATATTTTTTCCCAACGCATTTCCCCATCATTCCCACATTTCCCCAATTATTTTCCCCAAATTTCCCAGACGCATTTCCCCATTTCCCCCCTGTATTTTTCCTCATGACTTTCCCCTCTTCCTCACCCATGTTTTTCACTCCCATGTTTTTCGTCAGAGCAAGGAGGAGGCTGATTTTTCAAGAGCTTATTACGGAGCCTGAATAAATCCTTTAAAAAAAAAAGTTCATGCCGTTCTTTAAAGGAGTTTTAGAGAGAGTTACATCGTGTTAGATTCAGGGATCTCTCTTTCTCTCTCTCTCTCTCTCTCTATGTAAGGGGGAATAGATGTATAAGTCTGTGTGTGTGTGTGTGTGTGTGTGTGTGTGTGTGTGTGAGAGAGAGAGAGAGAGAGAGAAATCGTCTACATACTACTATACATGGGTGGGTGTCATAATTACGTAATTCACCTAATCCACCTCGTCTCCTAAATATCCCACCCATCATTAATAACCTAAAATAAAACTCTTCTCTCAATAACCCGCCTGACAAGGTACTCACAACATATTAATTAACCTTTTGGCCCCAGACGTGAGCATGACAGGTAAATATATCAGGTATAATTGTGTATATGGGGGAATGGACTATACAGGTGACTCCAAAATGTTTATACAATACTGTTGTTATTTTTCATCGTGGCTGGAGAGTGGAGTTAGTTCTTCACTGTATAATTTGACTGGAAAAATAGTTTTTGTTTTCTTGATATGGAGGCATTCACTGTTCATCAGATTTTAGGCCTTCATAAATTACTTAGATTTTGATCATTATACGTTTTTATAAATCGTGGAATCCAATTAAATACACACATATCAGACGTAGGTGTGTGCATGGTGGACACATACTATACACTTAGGGTTGGCAACATATGAAGCATGGACAGCATCAATGTTTAGCACAGGTCTAGCATTTGGTACACCTGACAACTTTGACATAATCACATGTTTTCCTGACAGCACTGACATGAATGAACGGAGATGTCAAATGTTAGGTGATGCGACCAAGTAACTCGAAATGAACAGTTCTTGAATTTGGCTCTCTTATCTTGTTTTTGGTTTTTGGTTTTCTTAGAGGGAACAATTTACAGGCTCCTGGCCTTTGGTTCCTTCTTCCTTGCATAAAAAAAAAAAAAAAGACTGTGATGCATGGACGATGGAAATTGTAGCTAGACCTCCACTTCACACAGAAACTGTCCCAGGTATATGTGTAGCCAACTGTATTTGTCTAAATACTTATATGACTTATTATACATCCTGACTGCATACCTGAATTTATTCTTGGTAAGTAAGAGGGCATTTGCTGGACACCTTACTTTAGACATTCAATACATTAGATCATTCCGGACTTGTACATATCCTTATCATGGAACCAGCCTTCGTAACATGACACAATTTTCCTATGGCCCCTAACTTGAAAATCTATAGATATTCACATCAGTAACCTGTTTCCCAAATATCTACCTATCTGTCAATCTATCTACCCATAACCATCCATCTACATCTATCTATCTATCAATTTGTCTATACTGGCTGGAGCGATTAACTATATACCTGAGAGTAAACTGTTAAATTTGCAGCGCGGCTCCACAATTTATTTATATATTTATTTATTTATTTTAGTATACTGTGTAGGATGGCAACGACTACACACCCTAATCCAAAATATATATACTTTTATTTATTGCGACCTGACTGCAACATTTTCATTTATTTTAGAATGATATAGTGGCAATAATTCTTTAATATTATACCCTGTGGAGATGGGCGTTGTGCTTTTCCCGGTACAGGCTGACGTGACAGTGGTTTATATCATTTTATTCATTTATTTATTTATTTTTTACAGTACCACAACGTCATCAACCACCACCACCACAAACAACAACAACATCAATAACAATAACAACGACAACAGTAACAGCAAACCTGACCTCTCTCTCTCTCTCTCTCATGAGGAAAAGAATGAAGTTTGCAAGGTGGTTGTGTATGCATAGAGGAGGTTGAGAGAAAGTGAGAGAGCGGAGGGAGAGATGAGAAGGCTCCTGGAGATGGGGAGACTTTAGGCATCATCCTCCGTGGTGGTGGAACACAATGGAGTGGAAGCTAGGGGAAGAGGGTAATGGAGGAGGAGGAGGAGGAGGAGGAGGAGGATGCAATGGATACTTAAGCAGAATTTACTGTACAGGGACTGGAGTTAGAGGGAAGGCCTGAGATTTTACTGAGTGAAGCTGGATGCTATAGACGACAAATTTGGGAACCTTTTTGTTGCTGGTAGAAAGAATGGATTAAGCAGATTAAGGAACAAACTGAAGGAGTACTCGTGGATTTTGGGAAGTGAGTGTGGATGTAATAGTGAAAAATGATGATGATGAGCAGGAGCATAATCGCAACTCATCTTTTGTTACTGACAGAGAGAGTCATGTCACTAGCTTAGACAAGAGAGAATGGGGAAAACTGGATTTGTGGTCAGTAGTCGTGCTGGATCTAGTATACTGAAATAAAATGGAAATTGTTGTTTGCAATTGATATTCTCTTCCCCTGACGAGTTTCCCCCCTTAAACCTCAACCTACAGCAGTTCAAGTCCTACAGATTTTTATGAATGGAGGACGCCTGTAATCTAGCGTATGGACTTTTTTTTTTACTTTGTTGTTCCTTCCTCCGTTTATCTTCTGTATAAAAAAAAAAAAAAAAAAAAAAAAAAAACATACTACAGCCAGAAGTGGACTTTACCTTGTTATTATGTTCTTCGTTTCTATATTACTGTTATCCCCACATGTCGTCTTCCTTACTGTTTTTAACTCAAAGGAATGCACTAAACTTGGGCACTTATCATTGTATCAGGGTTAGAAATAATCGCCATGAATCTCTCCCGTGCATTGACGCTTTATTATTATTATTATTATTATTATTATTATTATACAATGAGAGTGAATTACCGAAGACTCATTAAAATAAAAATACTAGATGCGTTCGCTATTATAAAGACGACCATTAAAGCCAAACAGTCAATGTATACAGACCACGGGTTATCAGTCCCCTGCTGGCATATACCGCTCTTTATATGCGGTTATTTTGACGGATTTCGAAGCAAGATTATTCTGAACATAGGATTTCCAGGTAAACTACAGTATTCTGAACACAGAACTTCAGGGTAAACTATTTTGAACACAAGGTTAAGGGCAGACAAAAAAAAAGAAAAAAAGATTCTGGATGAGCGTACCAATGACCAGTTAGAATCTCTCTCTCTCTCTCTCTCTCTCTCTCTCTCTCTCTCTCTCTCTCACCGCGTCCTCCATTTTGAAAACTGATTTTGAAGTGAGTGCCACGGCGGAATTTCAGATATGTCAGCCAGCATTCATTTCCGGTTTGGATGCTGTCGGAAAAAGCCCGCGCTCCGGTGGCGTTCTGGAGGCGTCTAAATTCGACCCTGATTATTACGAAATACAATTTCCCTCTCTTTTGCAGCTGAGAACTAGACTTACATTTATAACTAATATTATTATAATGATTATTATTGTTATTATTATTGTCACATTATAACAATAATAATAATAATAATAATAATAATAATTATTATTATTATTAATATTATTATTATTATTGTTGTTGTTTTCTTCTTCATCTTCTTCTGTTTCTTCTTATAATTATTATTTAGTCGATTTTGTCCAAATCAAGAGGAACAGTTGCAAATAACAGCATCTACATTTTAATGTGATAGCAATTTAATTTACGTCGAACCTAGATTCATTACTGTGAGTAGCGCCAGACGATTTTGCTGTGCTGGGAGCAATTCTGTCGATCAAAAATTAAGCTCTATCGCTGCTGAGACCTAACAATATAAGATTTTGATTAGCTGAAATATACTAAGGGGGTGCCAGAGAGAGACGCCTTCATGTGGTGGCAATGATGTAACTGGGGTGTGGAGCTTTCCGGGTATACAAACGTCCCTTAACTCCCTCACTATCCCCCAAAAGGAGGCTGGTGGACTGCAGGAGGAGGACAGCTTAAGCCTGCAGTCCAATGGGTTCACAGATCAGATGAACCTGGGGCTAATATCATTACTACCATATCCCATGATTCAGAACGTTCAAACGAGGAGGATTTATTATTCTGATTAAACTGGAGGAAATATTAGCCATCAAAAAGAAAGAAAAAATGTTCTGTTGTGTTCATTCATTATAACTTGCCCCAAATCTTCATGTTTTTGCATTTTATTTCACGTAGCTCAGTGAAAAAAAAAAAAAAAAAAAGACTACTGTAATTCTACTTCCTTTCTGTAACACTTCTTCGTGATTAGCATCCTATTCTTGAGTTAATCTACTGCTATAACCCAGCACGCAAGATGGACGGATAGCAGTTTTAGGCCAAGGTAAAGTGAACAGGGTATAGAGGTCAGTCTTTCCCCCTAACAAAAAGTTTCTGTATATTATCTGTTGCTGCTGAGAACTGAGTCTTTGAATTAGAATTGCTCAGTTTACCGGTAGACCATTTTGTTCAGTGTGAAATATAGTGCAGGTCAGAAGGGAAATACGTCTGTACACACACACACATACACACACACACATGCTCTCTCTCTCTCTCTCAATATGCCCATAAAATATTTTAATATGCAATCTCTCGCAGTCCCTGTCGCACTTTATATATCCAAAAGTTTAGTATTCAGTCTTCAATCTCTCTTTCTCTCTCTCTCTCTCTCTCTCTCTCTCTCTCTCCGTGGGTACTCCGTCATTATGAGTGAGAGACAAAGGCACTCAAAGCGTCTTAATTGAAGATATTAAGACGCCCAAACAATGTATTATTCGCGGAGTAATTAGCCATTAGTCTTGTTTTCAGTATGGCCTTAGACAATGAGAGAGAGAGAGAGAGAGAGAGAGAGAGAGAGAGAGAGAGAGAGAGAGAGAGAGAGACTGCGTAAATGCCTGTATAAATTCTTCGTCCAGTTGTTTGTGAATTTTCGAGAAAAACGCACACCTTTTTTAGTGTCCTATTTTTTTATTTTTTTTTAGGCGGGACATGTTTACTGATTACCAATGTTGATTCTAACACAGAAAAAACTTACACTTTCTGTTTGTCTGTGTCTGCCAGTCTGTCTGTCTGTCTCTAAAGGCCTGGGATCAAGAGGGGAAGAGAGGAATATCACACATAAGATAGATGAAGAAAGACAGGTTAGTGAAGGGAGAGAGGAGGAGGAAAAGGAGGAGGAGGAGGAGGAGGAGGAGGAGGAGAGGAGAAGGAAGAGGAGGAGGAGGAGGAGGAGGAGGAGGAGGAGGAGAAAGGCAGAGGGACAGGGTTAGCGGGTGGAGGATGGGAGTGGAGTAGGGGGATATGATGAGAGATGGAAAGCAGTAAAGGAAGAGATAAAAGATAGAAGAATGAAAAGGGGGGGGGGAAGAGAGAGAGAGAGAGAGAGAGAGAGAGAGAGAGAGAGAGAGAGAGAGAGAGAGAGAGATGTAGAAGAGAAAGGGGAGAGGAGAAAGGGTATGTGGAGAGAGGAAAGAGAAAGGAATAGAAAAAGAATGGGAATTGGGGAGTGGGAAGGAGGCAGAAGATGGAAAATTAGAGAGAGAGAGAGAGAGAGAGAGAGAGAGAGAGGGGGGGGAAGGAGGGGTGCAGAGGAAGGAAACTAAAGAGGAGGGCTAAAGGAGTGGGAAGAAGATAGATGGAAAAGAAAAGGTAAGAGGGAATAAGAGAAGGAAAGAGGAGGAGGAAGGAAAGGGAAGAGGGGGGGTAGGAGAAAGAAGGACTGGGGTGGGGGTGGAAGGGGTACATGATGGACGGGAACAGACAGGAGATTGGTGTCAGAGTACTGGAATGCCAATGGAATGATAGACAGACAGACAGGCAGGCGACAAGACAGCTGGAAATGCAGAGACGCTTGACTGCTCAGACATTCGACGGCGAGATATTCAACTGTGCTAAAATTCAACCACAATTCCGGGTACTATTTAGACATTAAAATAATAATATGAGCCATTGTTTTAATATTATACAGAAATTCCCTCTATAATGCCAATCTGATAACTTGGCACAGATAGCCTTGTTCCACTCTCTTAATCTTGTGCTATAATTTCTGTCTGACTAATTCATCTTTGGACAGGATCATGATTTACTGTCCTTATCATTCTGTTAGGTTTATGCTGAATATTACAGGCTCTATTAATTTTTAGCGAAGTTATTATGAACAGCTTTTCAGTCAGTGTTAACAGTGAGGTTTAAGATGCCGAGTTTTATTAGTTTATAGGCAGGCTCTCGCAATGATGAGGCTAAGAGGGAAGCGGAACAAAACGCAAATAAATTTCTGATCCAAAGGAGCGATTTCTTTTTCACTAATGTATTCGATTCTGAACACATATCAGACAGCCCGTTCCCTGAGGTCCAGCAGTCTCACATAAATACCATATGACGTCACACACCATATCATTAAACGAAAGGTCAAATTTACCGGGTATATCTACATTATGTACAGAACACACACGGCTCGCTTTTGTAATAGTTGTTGTCATATACAGATGTAAACTGCATGGTGAATGTGACTTTTACAGCGTGTGGGTGGAGTTAGAGAGAGAGAGAGAGAGAGAGTTTGTGTGGGTGTACTGTATGTATGGATGGATGGATGGATGGATGTAGGTATGTCGGGATATATATATATATATATATATATATATATATATATATATATATATATATATATATATATATATATATATATATATATATATATATATGTATGTATGTATGTATGTATGTATGTGCAATACAAAGGTAACAAAGCATTCATTATTATTGTTATTTCAGTGACAAAGGCTGCACTTAAAGCGACTGGAGAACAAAGGAAAGGCAAAAAGTGTATGTGTGGCAGGGGTAAGTGTAAAGAGGAGACAAAATATAACTAAAACTTGACTAGCAATTTTTTCAGAAAGATGGGTGAATACTGTCCCCATAATTAACATATTGAAAGAAAAATCTAATACAAAAAAAAATCCATAATATACTTGAAACACCTGAAAAATCAAAAATTCAGAAAAATTCACGAAAAAAAAAAAATAGCGTTCGTAATTTAGTAAGTGGCTTCTATGGATGATCTGGTGAAACTTCAAAGGAATTTTTTTATAACATCAACACCCACGGATAAACCTGTAATAAAATAATCATGAAAGTTTGTTTTGTTCTAGCCATTCACCTGAGCGGGAATGAAATGGGCGGTGCTTGACATTTAATGAGAGAGAGAGAGAGGGAGGGAGGGAGAGAGAGAGAGAGAGAGAGAGACAGAGAGAGAGAGAGAGAGAGAGAGAGAGAGAGAGAGAGAGAGAGAGAGAGTCATCCTTCATAAACCTGATAGCCACTCGTCCTCTCCAAAATTAACCAGATGACGTAATAATTTTTCCTTCATTCTTAAAGCATCTGGATTTTAACTTTTTTTTTGTTTTTAATAATTGAAAGAAAGCCCTATGTAGATTTTTTTTTTTTTTTGCTGTTAATATCCCTTACACCCAATTCTAGTCACGAAGAAGAGCTGTAGTTTATTTAGATAACTGGGTTCCCTGTGGACTGATAACTTAATGTGTCCTGGTTTTAGGTTCTCGTCGGACATGGAAGCTCCCTAGCACTTCTTCCTTAGCGACTCGTTTTTGGATATGGCTGGTTAATACCCTTTTGTACGTTATATATGGAGAGTGTGGCGATATGGGAAGGATTTATGTAACATAGTAAGTAAGGTGTTATAAGCAAACTAAATCGCTTAGGAAAAGGTGTTTGGGAGCTTCCTTAACCAACGAGAATACAGGTCCAGGTTTAACAGTATCGCCAGACATCTTGCTGATGATCAATACTGTATGGTTTTAGGAATGCACTGGTTTACCTTACAAATATATATATATATATATATATATATATATATATATATATATATATATATATATATATATATACGTAACTGAGCTGAATGTGTCAAAGGTCAACATAATTACTGAGATACATTTTCTTGCTCAAAAAAAAAAAAAAAAAAAAAAAAAAAAAAAAAAAATATTAAAAGCAACTTCACTACAATCTCGCTGCTCACATTCGGTCCGCGGCGTATTCGACAAATCCCGGGAATGTTGGCGCTCCGAACTGGTTGATATTTGACCCCAAAACGACGCCACAGGTTGCCCATTTCGACGATTTTAGTATTCGGCCCACCATCCCCCCTTTTATAAACCTTTCAGTGTGTTGATGTCATTTTTATATATTTATTCTTCAGTGTGTTGGCTCCATCTTTATTTTTATTCTCCTTACCAACAAACAATTAATCTCCTTGTCTTCAGTGGCGTCTTTCTCCTCCTACTCTTGCTATTTCAGGGCGATTTTAAGCAGCTTACGAGAGGTATTTAATAACGAAGGGGTTAATGAAGGCTATATCTAACCCATCCCCCTTGAAAAACACCTTCCTTAATTATGAAAATAATCCAAAGAAAGGAAGATGAAAAATGCTTTTGTAGTAAGAATGATAAATTCCTTCAGCACGATAACATCTTAAATTTTACTGTTGATACCCCCAGATAATTATTTTCACTTTACGGAGATCTCTTGTAGTGATGAGGATAATATTGGGTGAAATAAGGTCACTGTGATACCAGATTTCGAGGATAGTAAGTTATTATTACTATCACCATCATCATCGTCCATCATCATCATCATCATCACCTTTATTACTATTATTATTATTACTATTATTATTATTATTATCATCATTATTATTATTAGATTTTTACATCATTTCATTCCCTTCGTTTCTTAGATAGATATCATTGCGAAATAAATTATACCTATATTTTGCTAAGCTTATTTTTATTCACTAGACTGGAAGATTGACTAACGCGTAAAGAATCTCTCTCTCTCTCTCTCTCTCTCACACACACACACACACACACACACACACACACACACACACACACACAAGCCCCTCATCCCTGTGGCTGTTTTTAGGGGTAGAACAGACAGGTAACTCCCCAGGGGGCCTCGTTATGTGGGGGAGCCTGAACCATATGTGATAATCAACGCTCCCTGAAATTTTTTTTTTCTCTATGATATTTTTATTTCTTTTGTTACTGATATTTTCTGGAGACTTTTTATTTTATATTTTTTTTCATAGCTTCAGAGGGATCTTTTGTACGGATGGGGTTAGAAATCGTGTCCATTAATCCCTTCCCTCGTTTATCCCAGTTCAAAGAGAGAGAGAGAGAGAGAGAGAGAGAGAGAGAGAATAAAAACCAGCTCACCGGACAAGTTAGTCTCCATTAACCCCTTCACTACGACTCATCTCTTCTAAGGTAAAAAAGAAAATAAAAATCTTCTATTGGTAGCATAAATAATAATAATAAAAAATCCTCGATTGAACATACCACAGACGATTCCTGTGATACACCAAAATAAACACAAAATAATTTACTCCACTGGCTTTATTTAGGGCGAGGGGCACAACTAATCACCCACGTGTCATCATTATGTGTGGGGAACTTCAGCTATGTGTTAATTACTCACTCATCTGTTTGTTTTTTAACAGCTAATTAGGCCACACCTGCATAATGATATACACTATACAGATTTGGGGTAGCCAGTGGTGTGGAATTTGCACTACTGTGAGGCGAGGGTGGGTAATCTGGCTACCATTATCATCATTATCTTCATCATCTTTTTATTATCATCATCATCATCATCTTTTTCAACATCATCATCATCATCATCGTCATCATCTATTTCAACATCATCATCATCGTCATCGTCTTTTTGATCATCATCATCAATATTTAACCAACACGTCCTGTGCACATGACCCATATATCAACAAAATTAAACTGAAATTCATCAATAACTTTTTTTTTAGATATCTTGAGAAACAAACAGACAAGCAGGGATGAATACGTAACTCCTCCCCAACTTCGTTCCAAAATCATCTGGATACAGCAAGAAGAAAATATAAAACAAGACAAACGCCCACCGACTCCCCCATGTTTGATAATATACTGATAATTTAATAATGAATTTTGACGGCAGTGTCATTCCTCAGTCTTCTGCCGGGGGCGCTCATAACTCCAAACCCTGCCCTGACTCCTTCCTCTCAAGACAGATAAATAAACACCAGAAAAGAATGCAGAAAAGAATGGGAGGAATATCCTAAATAATCTTCTCCTCTCAGTCGGGCAGATAAAAACGAAAAATGTATGCAGAAAGAAGAGGTAGCAAATTTTTTCTTAATCATAGTCTGTCGGATAAGGTATCTGAAAAAAAGGTGTACACACACACACACACACACACACACACACACACACACACACACACACACACGGAATATAAAAAAGAAAGCTGATTTTTTTTTTTTCGTAATATGAATTTACCAACTCCAAGAATGTCTGTATAATCATTACTTCTTTCACCATAACTTGGCCCACATTTTTGTCCTTTTGCAACTTATTTTACTTGTCTCTGTGGCTGAAAAAGACAATGCTACGGCTCTACATCCTTTTCATAGCACTTCATCGTGACCAGCACCATTTTCTGAAGTTAACTTATTGTCACAACCCAGCATTCAAGATGGAGAGACGGTAATTTTAAGTCAGGTTAGAGTGGAAAGAGTACAGTATGACCCCATTTCATTACTTCCCTATTTTAAATTGTTGCAACTCTTTATCAAACAGGAAGAAGACTTCACCACTCATAATTATTACGTCAATATAATTACATAATTAGATATACGGCATATTATGTAATTTTGTGTAATTGACCTCATCTAGTAATTGGGATTCATTATTTGGACCAGTTTATAAATAACTTAAATCTGATACGAAAAGAATGGTGAGGGCTGGTGTGTCAGGCCAGAAAGAATGAATCCTTTGAAACTGGGTTTTGTAGGTTAAGTAGTACAGACGGTGAGAAGGTTATGAGTCAAAGTCTTCTCCACGATGAACGAAAAAATCAAATAAGGACACAATATTCATGTGTTTACTCATATGTACTGACGCAGGTAGACTGATGATCAAGGCGCACAAACGTGAAACTGTGATCTTGATACGATTATCATCATCATCATCATCATTATTATCATCATCATCATTATCATCATCATCAGTGACAGTGTTTAGTGAATGACCTATACAATAACCAATTTTTAAACCATTTTCGCCTACCAGTTGAAATCTGTGCTCGACGTTATAATCAAGTCATCCGTACTTGTATTTCCTTTTTTGTATTTTTTATCCATTTCACAAAAATCCTGTGTGACAGAATCATTCCATCAAATGCCAGACACAAAACTGGTATGGAATCCTTGTCACTTGTATCTCCATTCATACTTTTTCCATCCGTTTCGATCGCTTGTTGGCTTTTTTTTTTTCTTTTTTCCCTCCCTCAATTTCCACACAAGTCAGACTGGTGAAAAGCAAGAATAAACTAATCTCATCTTAGCTACTCATGAAAATAAGGGAGAGGTTATAAGTTTGACTATACTCGAAAAGAAACGAAATAGATTATTATTAATTTTTTTTAATGCAGAGAAAAAGAAACCAACGGCTTGAGGACCGCAAAGTTGATCCCTAAAACAAAAAAAAAAAAAAAAAAAAAAAAAAAAAAAATGGAGCTCAGACATTCCACCACCCACCCACCCACACCCACACTGACAAGGCTTCATACATAGTTAAAATCCATTGCATATTTCCGATCGCGTATACATAAGTTCTCTGAACCACTAAGTCAGTCAATTTCTCTCTCTCTCTCTCTCTCTCTCTCTCTCTCTCTCTCAAGGTAAGGTTATATAAAAAGGTGGCAGCAGTCAAAGCCGCTGTCAGTACACTATGCTTTGATATATGAGAAGCACAAGTCTTTTGCAACTACAGAGGAGAGGAAGAGGGAGATGGTGTGGGAGGAGGGGAAATAAGAGGGGAATCAGTGAGAAGGGAACTGAGACGGAAAATTGTAATGAAGGAGGTGCAGGAGAAGGGGAGTTGAGGAGGAGGGGAGTGAAAGATGAGGGGAACTGAGAGGGGAAATAATGATACGGGAGATGAGACGGAAATGGTAAAGGAAGTGAAGAGGAGTAAAGAAAAAATAAGGGAGTGAGGGAGGAGGGAATGAGGGAGGAGGGAATGAGGGAGGAGGGGGTGGTGGAGAAGGGGAACCGAGAGGGGAAACAGGGATAAGGGAACTGAGAAGGAAGAGGGGGAGGGGAGAGGAGACAGGGAGGAGTGGGAGAGGAGAGGAATGGAGAAGAAGGAAATGAGAGAGCAGGGAAAATGGGAGGCAAGTGAGCAAAAGAAGAGGAAAGGAAAGGGGGATGAGGAAAGCAAGGGAGTAGGGGAGAGAAGGAGGAAGGAAACGAGATCGGTGAAGTTAATCAAAATGGAAAAAAAAAATGCATTACTGACTGATAGGGATTATTCGTCAGTATTGGGGCATGGCGTGGCTCAATCGGTAGAGAGGTGGCCTGCCGTTCTAACAGACCCAGGTTCAAATCCCCGCTGGAGCAGGGAACAGTTTAAGGATTTGAATTTCATTAAATCAGGCTTTACTGATCTACCAGAAGACAAGCCGACATGTCGTAAAAATACCCCAGCTAATACCAATACACCAGTCCTGTATGAGACAGCCCTAGCATGTATTCAATATGGACGGTGGGTGTTAACGCCGAAGTGGTGAAATGTAGAGGTGTATGGTATGTAAGAGGACTGCTGGGCCTTGATAGCAGGCTGTGAAGCCTATACAGCTGAAACGTCGAGCTAATACGAAAACTGATAAGACAGACGCATTCATAACGTGTGATTAAAATTACCTGCAAATTATTGAAGTAAAGTAACGGTTGCCCTCTCTCTCTCTCTCTCTCTATCTATCTATCTATCTATCTATTCGCACGTCTTAATCCCGACAGAGGTGGCCGAAAACTGAACCACTTTCTATTAGCTATAAACTCAGTGACAAAAATTAATGATATACTTTTACCAAATTACTTACAGAAATTATGATCGCTAATGGATTCCACACGAACTTCACATAAAATTCAGCGCAGCAAAACATTTATATACACCACTTAAACAAATGTATTTAGGAGTTTCTTAGGCACGTGAATGACACTTTTTAAGGAGTTATTTAAGCACGTGAATGAAACTTCTAGGAGTTACGCACGTGAGTAAGACCTTTAAGGAGTTACTTAAGCACATGAATGAGACTTTTTAGGAGTTACTTAAGCGCGTGAAAGAGACTTCTTAAGAGTTACTTTAGCGCGTGAATGAGACTTCACGTGAATGGGACTTTTTAGGAGTGCAGGCCAGTCCTTACGGACCCAGGTTCGAATCCCGGCTGGGGCAGGGAACAGTTTAAGGATTTGAATTTCATTAAATCAAGCTTTACTGATCTACCAGAAGACCCGCCAACATGTCGTAAAAATACCCCCGCTAATACCAATACACCAGTCCTGTACGAGACAGCCCTAGCATGTATTCAATATGGACGGTGGGTGTTAGCGCCGAAGTGGTGACATGTAAAGGTGTATGGTATGTAGGAGGACTGCTGGGCCTTGATAGCAGGCTGTGAAGCCTATGCCCAGAGTCAGACACATAAAAAAAAAAAAGAAAAAAAAAAAACTTACGCACATGAATGAGACTTCATTTTAGTTGTGTACGTGAATGAGACTTTATTTTAGGATTTACTTAAGCATATTATGAGACTATTTTAGGAGTTACTTAAGTCCGTGAATGGGACTTTTTTATGAATTACTTATGCACGTGAGTAAGACTTTTAAGGACGTGAATGGGACTTTTTTTTGGGTGGTGGGGGTTCTTAAGGCATATTCAGCAGTGATTTACGTACAAGTAAATGATTGGATTCGACACGTACAGGGCTCACCTTTTTTCTTGTCCTGGGAGTCCTTTTCGTCGGAGAAGGGGGAGTCCGGGTGGTGGCCCTCAAAGGTGAATTCGGAGACGTGACAGCGGGGAGGGGCGGCGGTCACCACAGTAGCCGCCCTGTGAAGTCGAGGTCCCTAATTTAGCTATTTCGACACCCGATATAGGAAAATTACCCACTACTACTTTTGGCACTGGATCTATAGAATGACTGACAACAGCTTTTGGCAACAGATCTGTGGGAAATTTTAACTAAGTTTGCATGTCGATGAGGTATTGGTGTATTTTGGTGCTTTTGTCAATTTTTCCCAACAGTCTCAAAAGTATAGCGTTTTTTTAATGCATTTTTGGAGCTTTTTCTACAGCCAGGAGCAAAAGTTCGCCGACTACTCCACAGTGTCTGCTTCTTACTCAGGTAATTCCATTCATTTTCCCCTCTGACGCATCATAATCAAAGAACATCACCTGTGGCCAGAGACATATATCAAGCCGCTCTCTGTTTAGGAATATTAACCACCAGAGGAATGTGAGACGTGGAACAGGTGAAGCAGTAGATGAACTTTTGTCCCCTCTTGTATCTAAATATATTCCAGTGTTTTATAATTTCGAGTCTGTACCTGTGGTTGGCTGTGGCGCGGCGGTAGTTGACGGCGAAAGAGCCGGGGGTAGTGACAGTAGCTTCGACAGCCTCCCTTCCCGCGGCCCCCACCAGACTCCCGAGACTCCCCTTGCTGCCCCCCGCGCTGCCACTGCCCCCCAGCGCACCCCCGCTACTGCAGGCGCGGCGTAGACTGCCCCCGACGCTGCGACACACCTTGCTGCGGTCGCCGGATACCCGTGGAGCCGTGCCGAAGATGCCTCCGTCAGCGCTTCGTCTGCCCGCTGACCCGTTTGGCAGGGGTAGCGTCTGTGTGGGGGAAATGTTATGGTTAATAGGGTGGACGCTTCAGTGGTGCTGCCTGGCAGGGAATACTCACAATATACGGGGTTTGGGAATGTGAATATAATGCTCCCGTACTAGTGGTGGTAGTAGTAGTAGTTGTTATATTATTATTATTAGTGGTGGTGGTGATGGTGGTGGTGGTAGCGGTAGTACTAGTATTAGTATCAGAAGAAGTAGTAGTAGTAGCAATAGTTGTAGTAGTAACTTGTTGCTATTGTTGTTACCATTGTCGTTGTTGTTATTATAGCCTTAAGTTCATCTGAAATGTGAACCCAGTGGCGTGCACGCGGCTTAAGCAGCGTTTGTCCTGCACTCCATCATCTTCCTTTTTTCGGTGGGAGAAGAAGGGAGTTATGGGACGTTTGCATACCCGGGCAGCTCCACACCCCTGTTATATTAGTGCCACCACATGAAGGCGTCCCCCTCCAGCACCATTACTTCCTGAAACACACCAATACAATATACAGATGGACAGATAAAAATATATATCTGAAAATATAGATAGAGTTATTCAGCGATGCAAAACCTAAGCGATCAGTTTTATTTTTCTATTTATTTATTTATTTATTTTATTTGACAACCAAAAATTCAAGCAGGTCAATATGTGGGGGAGTCAAATCCTTGTGATAATTAACTCACTATGATATTATTCAAAACAATGGCCTTTTATATATATTTATCATATATTAATTTATTTTGTTATTTATTCACTGCCTCATATAATTTTATTCAGCTCTGGAGAGAACATCAGTAGCGAAGGATTTAGAAACGCTCTCCATTTATCCGAACCTTTCATGTAACGAGATACTGGAACTAAACAAATCCTGCTCGTTCACCGCCCCCGCTGCTGGTTGGGGTGGGGGTGAAGGGGGAGCTGGGGGCTGGAGAGAGGGTGGAAGGGGAGAAGACGGGGGAGGGGGAGGAGGGAGGGGAGGGGGTGAAGGGGAGAGTAACGTGATCAGTTGTCCCAGCAACGCGCTCCTACGCACCACCACCCACATTCTCTCTCTCTCTCTCTCTTTTTCATGTGGACTTAGGAGGCTCACTAAAACATCTACTTTATCACTTATATTTCTGCATCATGTAAGTCCACTATATTAATGCTGGATGTTATTAAGCAAACAGTGTCAGCATTGCAACGGTAAGAGATATTTGCCTCCTTCATCTTTCCTCTTCTTTTCTTCCTTCCATTTTAGTTTTTCTCTCCTACTTCACCTCCCCCCTTCCTCTTTTTTTCTTTTGTTGTCTCTTTTCTACTTCCTCCTTCCTCTTTTCACTGATTCACTTCCATTCTCTCTTTCTTCCTTCATCTCTAACCTTTCGTCTTTCCTCCTTTCTCTTCGCATGCATCAACGCTTTCATCTCCACCAGTCCTTGTTCCCTTCCTCACAACTTATCTAGCTTTTAAATATACCTCAGCTCTCCGTGTATCACCCGTATTTACACCGCTGCTGGAGAGGGACGCCTTCACGTGGTGGCACCGATATGAACGGTTGTAAATGCGACCCTCAACATCCTCCCTAACCCCAGACTGCAGAAGAAGGGCAATTTCAGCCTGCAGTCCACCGGGTTCACGTCCAGATGAGCCTGAGACCACAATTACAACACCAACCTCTGCCACTCCCTCTGCCCGCCTCTCTTACCCACTCCTTAGTTATACAGAAGAAACCAAAAGGAAGAAAATCCCAAATACCTAGTTCTTTTATTATCTTCAACGTCTCATTTTTCATCGTTCTCCCCTCTTGACTCAATAATACTCTTCCCCCCCCCTCCCTTTTAATATCTCTCAGTCCCTTTTCCTTACTCCCCTCAACTACCACCTCTGTCCTTCTATTAACATGCCCCTTAATTGTCTATCTATTCATCCTTCCATCCATTCATCTTTCTACCCGTCTATGTCTGTCTATCTACCTACCTATCTATCTATCTGTCTACCTTCAAACCTTCCATTTCTTCACCCAGTTCTCCCCATCTCCCCATCTGCTTATTCTGATCCACTCATATATCCAAGAGGAAAATGCTTCAAATTACCTAACCTTCTAAATATACCTTCAACACCCCCTTAATTACCCTAATCTCCCCCTTGCCACCCCATCCCTTCCCGGTTAACCCGCCTCACTCCCTCTACCTGCGCCCCCCACCCCACCATCACCACTTTATTCATTTTTTCACCAGGCTACCCCTACAACAAATTATGTGGCTCAGAATAAATCTTCATGGTCTGATTGCTCGTCTTACACACTGCCTAATCACACTCTCTCTCTCTCTCTCTCTCTCTCTCTCTCTCTCTTTGTCTTCAGCCATACCACCTTCCTTACACTATCATTCCCCCCTCCCTCACCTCCTCCCCCTCCCTCTTCCTCTCCCCCCTCCCCACACATACCACTTCGCTCTTTCTTTTCATAGTCACTCAGATGATCATGCAGCTAAATATACTCTGTCTGCAAGAACTTGATAATCACTCCACATCCAACTTGGCCTCTCAACCTCCTCTCTCCTATCTTCTAACTCATGTGAACTTAAAAAAAAAAAAAAAAAGAAGGAAATCCCAAAAAATCTAGTTCAAAATATTCTTTCAACCCCTCACTTATCAGGTGCCCTTCGATTACTTCCCCTGAGCCTCTGGAATCTCCCCTTGTCTCCCTATCTACCCCTCTAGTCCATTCACTTAACCACGAGGACAAAACCTAAATTACCTAGCGTTATATACATATACTTTCAATATCCCATTTATTACTGAGATTTCTCCCCTCACCACATCATCGCTCCCTCCCTCAACCTGTGTAGTTCCTCGACCTGCCTTCTCCCCCATCTCCCTCTCCAGTCTTTCCTCTCACCCCTTACATTATACAGTTCTAAATATATCCCCCCAACGCCCCGTTTATTACCCACACTTTCATTACTCTCTCTCTCAACTTCTCTCATCTACCCCGGTCTCCCCATCAACTTCTTTAATCTACCCGCGAAACTTAGAGGACGACGCCCTAAATTAAGCTGGTTTCTAAATTTACCTTCAACTCCCTCAATTATCACCTTGCCCTCCCCTCGCCTTCCCTCTGCTTCCCCTTCAATTTCTCCCAAATCCCCTCCTACTTCCCCTCACCTACCACTTCAGTCTTTCCATTAACACCAGTCCCCTTCTGCCGCACAAATTATTCGGGTTTAATATATATGGTAAACATCGCGTACATCATCAATGCTTCTCTGCTTTGACGTCTAGCGGATCACAGTTTCACCATCTCTGTCTACTGCTTGTAATATGTTCATAAAACCATCATAGAGGCAAAAGATGGAAGTTTTCGATCATCTAGTTCTCATTATACCCTCTAGGAACCATTTACCAGTCACTTTTCCACTTCTTTTTCCCATAACGACCTCTTCCACTTCCCTTATCTACTTATCCACTGCCCTATGTGTTTTTATTTACGAGAGAGAGAGAGAGAGAGAGAGAAATAACAGCGCCAAACTGATCGAGCCCCCAGGCACTCACCTCACCTTCTATCCTTCCCTCTCCCTTTCTACTCGTACATACCCAAGAAACCTAGACGATGTAGGTTAATACTTCGTTTAACTCCCTCAGTGCCGTGAACTCTCTTTTTTTTCTTCTTCTGTTTTTGCTATGGCCAGACGATATCACTCTGCTTAGGTAAGACCTCTCGCAGTGAAGAGGCTGTTGCTGCTGTGGCCCAAAGTTCATCTGAAACGTGAACCCGGTGGACTGCAGGCTTGTTACCCTTCTGCAGTCCACCATTCTCTTTTTGGGAGGTAGGGAATTAGTTGTGGGGAAGTTTGTATAACTAAGCAGTTGAGCCACTCGGTTATATCAATGCCACGACAAGAAGGCGTCCCTCTCTCGCACCGTGAAAGGGGGTAACGGCCTCAAATAATCAAGAGGAAGAGAGCTGACATCCAAGAGAGGACGACCTTTCTCCCCTTCAAGGTCAACCCAGGTCATTCACTCCGTCAGTATCATGTCACCAGTCAAGCGAATCGCGCCCCTCCGGAAATGACCTATTAGGGGTCATCTTGGGTCACGGGGATAGCGTTACAGGGGAAATGTTTGAACTCGCGATTAACCGGACGTTGTGGCTAACTTACTTTGACGTCGAGAACAAGGCAATTACACCAAACTCCTGATCCGGGTTAATTGTTCGTAATGTTGATGAGCCAGATCACCTTAATTACCAGTTCGCCTCATTCACATGTTGCCGTTGTTAATGATGATGATGATGATGATGATGATGACGATGATGTTACTTCTGCTATTGTTGTTGTTGTTGTTGTTGCTGTTGCTGCTGTTGTTGCTGCTACTACCTAACTGTCTGTTTTTGCTGTTGTTTTGTCTTCACTGTTGTTTTTGTTGTTTTTGCTGTTGTTGCTTGTGCTGGTGCTGCTACTGGTACTGCTGCTGCTCTTGTTGTTATTGTTGTTGGGGCTGCTGCTCCAGGTTCATCTGCATTGTGATCCCAGTGGACTGCAGATCTAAGATGGCCTTCTCCTACAGTCCATCCTCCTCCTATTGGAAAACAGAGAGGGAGTGGTGGGACGTTTGTATGACCCAGCAGATAATCCGCTCAGTCAGATTGGTGCCACCACGTGAAGGCGTCCCTCTACAGCACCCAACTTGCCGTTGGAATAACCAACCAACCAAACTGACTAGCCACCACCGAAATGAATGACTAAATTACCTATAGTCCTTTCATCTTAATCTGGTCAAGATTTTCGTGTTTTTGCAGCTCATTTCCCGTAGCTCAGTGGAAGTAAATAAAATACTACGGTAGTGCATCCCTTTCCTGGTACGGTACTTTCTCGTGACTAGGGCTACGCTCGTATGCCAACATCTTGTTACAGATCAGCATTCAAGAGGGAGAATATGTTAAATTTAGACCAAGATAAGGTGAGATTAGTAGGCTTATAGCAGGATTGCGTCATTCAGCTTCCCACCACCTGTGCCATGTGGTGCTTGTCTATTGAGGATCTGGTTAATTAAGCAATTTTCTTATTCGGTAAGCAACCCAATCAAACTACCCCAAGCACCGACCGACAAAACCGACTTTCCACCACCGAAAATGACCCATGCAAATGACATCTTGCCGCTTCCTCTCACCCACAACCCAACTAGCCTAACACACTCACCGACCAACCAAACCGCCTGCCCTCCACAGAAATGTCCCGGCCTATCTATCTAACAAATAATTTGCCTCATTCACCAACCCACCGGACCATAGCCAAGCCATTTCACCGACCAAACCGACTTGATACCACCGAAATGCTCGACTCGTTAACTGCCTGTTACATCCTCCGATCCACCAAACCAAACAAACTCTTTTTACTCTACCTCGACCTAAAACTCCCACTTCTCCACCTTGAGTGCTGAGTTGAAAGAATTAAATTGACACCAGATTCTGAAGATAGTCGCGAAGAAATGCTGTGGGAAACATGTAGTGAGATAGCACTGTCTTTTCTGCAACAGAGATACGTAAGAGTCTGCAAAAGAAGAAAATTCTGAGCCAAGTTAGAATAAGAACAAAAAAGGCTTATCTTACTCACCAATCAAGCGATACTAGCAGTTTGACTCATCCTCCAGTCCACCAAACTAA
Organism: Coenobita brevimanus; assembly: GCF_032717465.1. Taxonomy (NCBI): domain Eukaryota; kingdom Metazoa; phylum Arthropoda; class Malacostraca; order Decapoda; family Coenobitidae; genus Coenobita; species Coenobita brevimanus. Next base: position 11,468,212 of record NC_137045.1, read on the forward strand.
TTATCCTTGCTCACTCACCAACCAAACCCAATTGCAGCCACTGAAATTGCCGACTAAACTAACTAGCAGCTCCCGTCATTGCCTTCCCCGTCGCGGCTAGTGATTATTTGACTGATGGAGCGCCTCCGCTGCTGGAGTTTCTGATTACCTCAAGTTGAGCAGTAGTGTTAATTGACAGGGATCTAAGGGTAGTGAGGAAGGGGGGGGCAAAGGAGGAGTGGGGGAGGGGGGAGTATGCAAAGTGGTAGGCTTAGTCCCTTCAATATGAGTGATGGAAGGAATTATGTGTCGATCTATCTATCTGTATATATTCATCTGTGTACCTATTTGTGGGGCTGGAGAGGGGCGCCTTCATGTGGTGGCACCGATATAACCAGGTCGCTCATCTGCCTGTTTATACACTCGTCCCTCAACTACTTTCCTATCCCCCCAAAGGTAGAGGGTGAACTGCAGAGAACATTTTAAGCCTGCGGTCCAAAAGGTTCACATTTCAGATGAACCTGAGGCTACAAGAATAACTATTACTACCTGACTGTCTATATTTCTCTCTTTGTCTGTCAGTCTGTCTGTACATCTATCCATTTCTCTATATCTATCTGTCTATGTACGCATGTTTGTACGTATGTATGTATCTATATATCTATCCATCTATCTCTTTAAATTATATTGTACATATAAACTACTATACACCTAATTTCCCCAAGTCTCACTGCCTCGTGTACATCCGATTACGCTCTCATATTCACACACACACACACACACACACACACACACACACACACACACACACACACACACACACACACAGTCCCTCCCGGGTATCCATGACAACAAGAAATGTGGAGTTCATGTTATCTGTGTGGAGTGACATGGGGAGGGGGGGTGGCAGAGTCAGGTGTGTGTCTCTGGCATCACTTGAGGGAGATAAGTTCACTTTTTGAGAGTGTGAGAGAGAGAGACAGAGAGAGAATTTCCCCCCCTCCTCCTGCTTCTCTTCCTCTTCCTCTTCCTCCTCCTCCTACAGTGTCTTCAGGTGCCTCCGTCATCGCCTTGGGGAAACATGTCACTTTCTGGCGGCTCCATCACACACGGAATGTTGACAGACCCACCAAACAACGATACCGCATGTCTTTCTCGCTTTTTTTTTCCCCTCTCTTCTTTTATTTTCTCAGTTTCTCTCTCACACACACACACACACACACACACACACACACACACACACACACACACACACACACACACGTGCATACATTCAAGCATTCATGCAGATACATACATACATATACATATACACACTGACATACATACATTCATACATACAGCTCTATACATACATACATGCATATACACATACACAATCCTTTTTCTGCTCAGACTTTTTTCTTTTCCTTTTTGTCCTGTCGTATCCTGTCTGGTCCTTTTTCTTTTCTTATTTTTTCTTCTAAGTCGGAAAATAAGAGGGGAAATTCGAAAGTACGTAGTCAGGAAATAAGCGGGTAGACACCGGTGCAAAAATATGGGAAATAAGAGTAAAGTGTTGTGAAATAAGAGAAATAAGTGTAGAGAGTTGTGAAATAAGAGGAGAAATAAAGAGTAGAGAGCTGTGAAATAGGAGAAATAAGAGTAGAGAGCTGTGAAATAAGAGGGGAAATAAGAGTAGAGAGTTCTGAAATAAGAGGAGAAATAAGAGTAGAGTTGTGAAATAAGAGGAGAAATAAAGAGCAGAGAGCTGTGAAATAAGAGAGGAAATAAGACTGGAGGGAAATGTGAGAAAGTGGAAAGACAGGTAGAGAGAAAATAAGAGGAGAAAGGACAGGGTAGGTAGAGGAGAAAAAATAAGAAAGGAGAAAAGAGGGCAGACAGTACGAAAAGAAGGGGACATGAAAAAAAGTGTGTGGTAGAGATTTAAGAAGGTTAGGGGTGAGGAAATGAGACAAAGGAGGGGGAAATGAAAGGGAAGGAAGGGGAAAATAAAAAGGAAGGCCGTGGGAAATGAAAGTGAATGGAGGGGGAAATGAAATGAATGCGAGGGGGAAATGAGAGACAAGGGAGAGGAAAAATACGTAGGGGAAAAAGGTGAGGTTGCAGGAAAGCAGGAAAAAATAAATAAATAAGGTGGATGGCAGGTAAATAAGAAGAACTGTAATGGGAAAATAATAAGTGAAACAGGTAGGTTAATTGGGTGAAGATACAGGTAAGACAGGTGAAATGAGTGGAGATACAGGTAAGACAGGTGAATCGGGTGGAGATACAGGTACGACGGGTGAATTGGGTGGAGATACAGGTAAGACAGGTTAACTACGTGGAGGAACAGGTAAGGCAGGTTAATTGCAACACACTGATAAGGCCTCCCACAACTCACACAGGGCGCCCTTATCAATGCAGAGGCTATCCTGGTGTTTCCTAGACATTAGATCTGAAGGGGGTAACTGTCATGAATATAAATGGTTGGGTATAATTTTTGTTTTCTGAATTAAAAGTATTGTTTGGGTGTAGGAGTGATTCATCTTTCTTCTTTGATACATATTTAGCATTTATACCTGAATGAACAATAACAGTAATAATAATAATAATAATAATAATAATAATAATAATAATAACAATAATAATAACACTATTTCGTAATAAATGATAAACAGCTAAAGAGAATTTGGTTACGGCAAAAGTAGACATCATTTAAGAGTACTTGGCCTGCTTCTGACTTCACACCACAGGGGAGGGAAAGGAACCCGGGGGACGCTTAGTAGGGGCTTAGTTCCTCCTAGATATGCAAATCCATAGACACGTGCATAATGAGAGGCCGGGGGGACTTGGGGCAGGCTGTCAGAGAAGAGGGAAGGGAAGGGAAGGGAGGGAAAGAGGAGGAAAGAAAGGGGAAGTGAAGGGAAGGGAAAGGAAAAGAGAGAGAGAGAGAGAGAGAGAGAGAGAGAGACAGAGACAGAGACAGAGACAGACAGACAGACAGACAGATCTACAATGATAAGCTTGGTCAGAAATTAACAGACATATAGCACATCACAAGCCTCCCTCTCCATCTCTCCTCATCCCCCCCATCTCCCTCCTCAATCCATCCATTCACCACCTCCTCCCCCTCATCATCAGAGCCTCATTCATCCCATTCACGGCCGGGTTCGATTCCCCCGAGGGCCAGCATGAAAGGGGCTGAATGAGATGTTTACCCCTACACCCGCCATTACACCCTAAGTCCCCTGGTGGCGGGCGAGTGAACCTTTCATTTTCGGACCCGTGTTGATGATTCGACTTTTTCATACTTGGGGAGTACTTATTTTTCTCCATTTTTCATATATTCTTCCTTTTTATTTCGACCTTTTCATATTTTGTAGGTGCTTACTGTCCACCATTTGTATATACTATTTCCTTTCTTTTTTTATCTTTTTATTTTTCATTTTTGAGAAAGGAAGCGGTTTTCAACCTTTCATTTCGGAGCCGTGTTGATTCGGGTTTTGCATACTTTGGACAGTACTTATTTTTCTCAACCTTTTATACACATCTTTTTTTTGTTCTTATTTTTGAAAAAGGAAACAGCTTTTCCATTCGAAGCAACGCTAATGATCCTCTCTTCATACAGTGCAGATTTTTATTTTTTTACGGATTTCATATATATATATATATATATATATATATATATATATATATATATATATATATATATTACACACTGTAGATATAATTTAACGATTAAGCATACATACAGTACATACATAAATACACACATATATACAGTATACATTCATCTGCGAGTATGATTTTTTTTTTTTGGGGGGGGGAGAAAAAGTAGTTGTGTACACGGTCGATGAGTATAAGAGAAAGAGAAGGGACAAAGGAAAGGAGTTAGAAAAAAGAAGATCGTTCGGAAAGAAAAAAAGGAGGGAGAGGTGAAGAGAAG
>NC_137045.1:11477118-11484618 GCF_032717465.1 Coenobita brevimanus
AGATATGAGAAGGTAGGAAGAAAGGAGGGTAGGATAGAATAAAGGAGGAAAGAAGGAGGGATGGAGAGAAGGAAGGGAGGAGGGAAGGAAGAAAAAAAAAACTGGAGATAAAGACGAATGAAAGAAACAAAGGGCTAAGAGAACAGAAAGCCAAAGGAAGTAAGGAAGGAGGAAGTGAAGGAAGAAAGAAGGAAAGAAAAACAGCGGGAAAGAAAAACCGTAGGAAAGACAGCGAAGAAACACAGAAGATAAAGGAAGGAAGAAAGTGCAATATTGTGGGCTGAATAAAGTGAATATAACAGGGGAGAGAGAGAGAGAGAGAGAGAGAGAGAGAGGCGCCCCCCCTTGGAGAAGAGCGAGTAAGGGAGTAAAGGTCAAGATGTTTACTGTCCAGAGGGGGTCGCCAGGGAAAGGTCCTCCTCCACACGTTTACCAATAAATAAGTTTTTTTTCGTTTACCATTTATTGCATTTATTTTCTATAGAGATTTTAATACTTCGGGATTGAGTATAGTTGGCACCATCACCATCATCATCATCATCATCATCATCATCATCGTCATCATCATCATCATAATCATCCTCATGCTCATCAGTAACTTAAGTTCTTTATCCCTTGGTATTTAGTGCGTGTGATTTCTACAGGTAAATAATTTCCAAGGTAGACGATGGTTGTTTGGGCTATTATATTGTCAAAACGATTTTTTTTTTTTTTGGGCCAGCCGAAAAAAAGAAAAAAAAAAAAGACGTACTAAAGGAGACATGTTCCAGTCCTACATATATGAATCATCGGCTTTAAAACGTGACTGTATAATGTGTGTGTGTGTGTGTGTGTGTGTGTGTGTGTGTGTGTGTGTGTGTGTGTGTGTGTGTGTGTGTGTGTGTGTGTGTGTGTGTGTGTGTGTGTGTGTGTGTGTGTGTGTGTGTGTGAGAGAGAGAGAGAGAGAGAGAGAGATAACAAGGAAATGTAAAATAGTTAAAACGATGCCAAATCCTGAAATCACCCTCACTCTCACAAAACAAATCTCTCTCTCTCTCTCTCTCTCTCTCTCTCTCTCTCTCTCTGGCTGAAGGAGCTCATTCTATCTTTTCTGCCTACCATGCGAAACTGAGTGAGCAAGAGAAAAACAGAGTTGGAAAAAAAAAAAGACTATATGAGACAGAAGGCGGCAGAAAGAGAAACATACGAGGAGAGTATGACTATAAAAATGTGTGTGTGTGTGTGTGTGTGTGTGTGTGTGTGTGTGTGTGTGTGTGTGTGTGTGTGTGTGTGAGAGAGAGAGAGAGAGAGAGAGAGAGAGATTAAAGGTGCTTCCCCCGACCTACCAACTTCACACAACGATGGCGGGGGATGAGGTGAAAAGTGTATGGAGGGGCGGAGGGAGGTACGTGAATGACCGAACGTGTAAAGTGAATAACAGAGTGAATGTAAACGAAGCGTGAATAACCAAGCAAATGTCAGTGAAAGACGTGTCAGGAAGTTAGTGTATATGCAAATAAAAGTGAAAATCAGTGAAAATAAAAGGAAAATTATAAAAAGGAATGCATGTGTTGCCTAAAGGAGTGAATAACTGAATGAAAAGGGCGTGAATATCCTAGGAAATGCAAGGAAGATGTACGTGAATTGGTGAATGTCCGACCAGAAAGAGAGAGAGAGAGAGAGAGAGAGAGAGAGAATAAAACACAATACTCGTACAACCCACAAACAATATACAAATGCAACCGACAAACGATATGGAGACCGAGGAATATAATACCTGTGTTTTACCTGTCCAACTCTACATACGATAACCAAGTAACGAGATGAACCCACGACAGGTGAAATAGACAGGTGAGAGCCAGGACCGTAATCATGGTATTCTCTTTACCTATTTACCGTCTGGCTTGGAAAACGTGGATGAAATTTGGAACGAAGTGTATAAACGTGATAACTAGCCTTTTATATCCTGATTTTCTTTTTAATTTTAATTTTCCTGTTTCTAGACGATTACATGATATACGGGTAAGATTTCTGAATTAGGGTGGTTTCATACTGCCTCCTTTAACCTCGTCACTAAGCTACGTACAATAATCTGGCAGCAGTAAGAATATTATCGTACTAAAAAGGTTTGTACAGTCATGTGAGAGCCGGATCCCTAATCAAGGTATTCAGTTCTTTTTCCTGTTTATTGCCTACCTCGGAAACCACGGACGATTTTGGAGCGAACGGAATCAGTATGACGTTGACCTCTGATTGGATACGCTTTTATCAAATGAATTATATTTTCAGAATTAACCATAATTAAGGTATCTAAGTTCTAACTTCTCGGTGACTCGTAGTATGCTGATCTACACTAGAGGAATTTTGAGTTGTTCACCACCAAGCCCCACTGATCTGTCTGCGTTGCTATTCTGCATAAATAATTTCCCGTCCTTTTCTTCAGTTCTGTACACATCTCTCACCTACTTGGCTAGTCAAATATCCTTAATTTAACATTGTTTACGAATACCTTCCAGGCTTCTCTTTGCCTTCCCTCCCATCCCACCCCACACCCTCTACTTACCTACAGCGAATATGTGTAAATATATCTGACTATTTTCTGGCATGCATGAGAACACTTTAATCACCCTAACAAATCAAGTTTCATACCTGTATTTTCCTACTACTGAATTCAGGTCAAGCCAGATAATATTCCACATTTAAAACAGGGCAAAATTATTTGCGCTAATTTATTCCAGTCTTTATCAATTATTCAGTCCTTTTTATTCCCACTTACCCTATTTAAGGGGGAAAAAACAGTAGATATAAATAAACACCTGATATACCAACAACCTGTTTGCTGCCATCTTTACCGATTTTTACGAGAGAAACGAGAACGACTTTTGTGGAGAATCGTTCTATTTCCTCGTGCATTCTTCTCTTCCTGCTTCTGGATCCTACGCCAGCCTACTGAAATAGTGTGGCATTTGGTTAGGCCTGGAATGATGACGGGGATAAAAAGAAAGATTACAAGAGGTAAGAATTCATTTTGAAGAAACGGGCACATAAAGCCATAAAAATTCTCCTCCATTTGTAGAACGCTATAAGCTTTCCTGGGAAATATTCATAGCCTTTACTATTTTTACGTCTCTCTTATCTATGGATTCTACCCACACTAATGAAAGTCTGAGAAAGTGGGTTGGAAAGACGAAGGTTAGAATGATAAAGAAAAAATAAATTCCCTTGTAAGAATCTGTTAAATAGAGCTCAATAAAATCTACAACCAAGATGTTCCCTGGGCCAGTAATACCAGGCAGTCTTATTTTCTCTATGTTGTCGATTCTAGGCATAGACAAGAGTTTAGACAGCTCGTTCCCAGAGGCTCAGCAGCCTTCTTACACACAGTACATGAGGTCATCACACACCTCATGTCACCGTATGGGCACTAACTTCGAACCATGCACACATACACGTGTTGAGGCTACCTCATTCAGGACTGGCATGGCATTAACGGGATGTTTTCATGACTTGTTGAGGGCCACTTAGGATTGTTTTAACGACAATCAAATCCTCACACCACTTTCTTCTTCAACCGGGGAACGATCTCGCGACTTTATGATCAGCAGTCCGCTCTCCCACCTCTTAACCACCACCTCCCCCGAGACCACCGCCTCCTATTTTACTACCACCTCTCTTATATAAACTCTGGTACTAAAACTATGAAAGGAATGCGGTGAAATAAGAAAGACGACACAGGCAACCCAAACCTACTCAAAATTCATGGAAAACGTTGTCGGTGTCGTGTGTGTGTGTCGGTGATCTGGTGCCTGACTGTGGCTTTGATAGCGCGCACGCACACACACACACACACACACACACACACACACACACACACACACACACACACACACACACACACACACACACGCGCACACACACACACACACACACACACACACACACACACACACACACACACACACACACACACACACACACACACACACACACAAGTAAAATCACCCCATCTTGTTCTCAGCGTCTCTCTTCTACTTTTGCTTCTACTTCCGATCCTCTTTACTCTTCTAGTCAGTCTCTCACTTCATTTAATTTTTACATAGACTCTCAGGGGTCACTAATGAAAATAAAATGCGACACTGAAATCCTGGTGTCTCGGGAACCCCTTGAATCCAGTGATGTATTTCTAAGTTCATTCTTGCTAACGTAAGAGGACTTTATCTTAGAGTATGTATCTCGAAATGGACGGGTTAGACACAGCATTTAAAAACGATAGGCCTTTCTAAATTTGAAGAAAATAATTTAAAAGGAGTAAGAATAAAACATGAAACTATGTAAGCGGGTGAAGCAGTTAGGTCTCGATAATTTTCCTCGTTCAAAATATCCAGATTTCACATTTTTTCTTTTTTATGAAGCCAAGAAATTTCGGCACCTTCCTTCCCCTTAAGTCAGACTGTCCCTCTCTCAAAATATTCCGAGATTTCAATTCTTACAGAGCACGTAATCTTTGGTGCTCTCTTTAGTCGAACCCTAAGCAAGAATATTTCCTTCTCAAAAATTTTACGTGATCGAGTATTTTTATTATTATTTTCATTATTAAGCACGGAGTTCTTGACGTCTTCTTATCCCTTCAGATTGAAGTATTTCTATTGCATTTTTTCTATCTCCATGTAATTTTTTTTTTTTTTTTTTTTTTTTTTTAGCTGGAGACTTTTTCGACATGGAGAGGTTAGGTATAGCCTCCGTTCATGCTGTCACTAAATGAGGTTTGCCCTAAGCTGAGATCTTCCCCCAAACACTTTTCTCTATGCCCTTTTACTCTCCACAGTCCTCCACTCCCCCCTCCAAGCCTTACTCTTATTTCCTCTCCTCTCCCTCCCTGGTTAACTCTCCTTTTCTCTACCGTCCACAGTCCTCCCCTCCCCTCCTCCAAACCTTGCTCTCTCGTCCTCTCCCTTCCTTCCACTGTTTACTCGACCCCTATACCCTCTTCCCTCTCGAACATTATTCACCCCTCTTCCCCACTCTCATTAAAGCACTTCTCTTCTTCACTGTTCCCTGCCTCATCCCCAAACTTTACTCTCTCCCCCCCTTTCACTTTTCCATGTCCTCCCTCCCTCTCTCCATGCATTACCTTATCCCCTTCCCCTTCAAACTTTACTCTTACCTTTCCTTGACTTTTATCAATAATCTCCCCCTCTTTCCAAGCTTTATCTCACCCACTTCCCATCCTCTGAACTTTACTCCCTCCTATCTTCGTCTCCAGTTCTTCCTTATCCTCTGCCTCCCTCTAAATTTTACACTCTTCCCAACTTTCATCTCTCCTCCCCTCCTTTTTTCTCTCTCCCTCCCTTCCTCTCTCCCCTCCACCAGACCCAGGGATAAAATGGATTTCCAATGTGACACCGACTCGGGGAGGTCACTGGTAAACACAGGGACTCCCTCCTGCGTTTACTCCAAAGTTTAACTCGGGCTGAATTGAGACTGCATTGTCGGGGGTCCTATAATTTGGAGGCGGGTCCGGGGTTTGGATAGGTTGGGCCCATTTTCAGTAAGGGGGATTTCGGTTTGGATTATATATGTATATATATATATATATATATATATATATATATATATATGGTGAGAGGTTTCGACCATGGCGGGTACGATTTTTACACCATTTTTACGGTGTGTCTGCGATCCAAGATGTGAAGTAGCATAAAACACACACACACACACACACACACACACACACACACACACACACACACACACACACACACACACATCTATTTGGGTTCACATTATGAGTTTTATATATTACAATAATTTGCAAAGCTGTAAAGTTCAAAAGAAAATAGTAATACGATCATAACCCTTAGCATTTTCTGCAAACTATTTTATGAAGAAATTGCAATACGAACTAAGGACAAAGGGAGAGTGTGGAGGAGTGAGAGGACTAAGCGAGTGTGTGAGTAGAGTGAATGAGTGAGAACGTATACAAGTGTGTAGTCAGTGAGTGAGACAGTAAGAGAGAAAGAATGAAAAGAATGAGCGTGTGAGACTGAGTGAAAAATTGCACACGTGAGAATGTGAGAGTGAATAAAAAACTACAAACGTGAGAGGGTGTCGAGTGTGTCTACAAGAGAGTGTGAAACTCGGTCAAAATGAGAGGGAGTGGAGTAGTGAGAGTGAGTGGAGAAGGAAGAGAGAGAGAGAGAGAGAGAGAGAGAGAGAGAGAGAGAGAGAGAGAGAGAGAGAGAGAGAGGATAAGAAGCTGTCGAACGAGTAAGAAAATGATGGAGTATGAATCTGAGTGACAGCGTGAGGATGGGCAAGAAAATGACGGATTATGCAAGTGGGTGAAAATGAACAGGAAGTTTTAAGATTCCAGTGGTAAGGGGGACACAAGACGTTCCCTTCTTCGTCCCCTCCTCCAGACATTCCAAGGCTGCCAGTACCCCCAGTGAGAAAATCTATCACGATCGACATAACGCGTCATTTGATCCCGGGGTTTTAAAATACGCCACGACCCGGCCCAGGGAGACACGGCACTGATTTTCCTATACCTGGGAGAGAGAGAGAGAGAGAGAGAGAGAGAGAGAGAGAGAGAGAGAGAGAGAGAGAGAGAGGTGGGTGGGTAAAAAACAACCTTTGGCAACATCACCACCTCTTGAATTATTGGCGAATTTGTCAGATCGTGAACCTTGGCTACCTCCTTCTCCTGCTCCTCCCTTATCCTTTCTTTGGTTCACTCCTTCTCACCTCATATATATCTCTCTCTCTCTCTCTCTCTCTCTCTCGCTTCATTTACCTCAACTTTTTCCTGCTAACTTTTTACTTCCTTCTACATTTCTTCCTTCGCTCTCGTCTTTCCTTCACCTTCTCTATCCGTCTGTCTTTCTTCTTTTTTTCATACCTGTCTTCTGTTCTTTATTCTTACCTCCCTCCTTCTTTTCCCTTTTCTCCTTCCTTTCTTCACCAGCTTTCCCCAATTCTACGTCTTTTCTGTTCCTTTTTCACGCATGCTGGTGAGACCTTCGTGTAATTAGTTTCACCCCAATAGATAATACTGATAATGGCCAATAAACATATTTACTAAACCCCCCTTGACCCTTTTCCTTCTTCTTTTCCTCATTCCTTTCTCTTCGCCTTCCCGTTCCCTTCTTCCCAAGCTCTTTCCTCCCGCCCCCTCCACCACCCCACAGCTCCGGTAACCATGGCAACGACAAGCAGCAACACGTCGGTTTAGGGGGCTCACAAGCACCTTTCTTTTGGAAATTTATTCCCCATGACCTCAACTTCTTCCATACGATCGCAACTTTTTTATGTATTTCTCTTGCTACCCCCTGACGATTTTTATTTAGTTTGAAAGATATATATATATATATATATATACCGTATATATATATATATATATATATATATATATATATATATATATATATATATATATATATATATATATATATATATATATATATATTTCAGAGAGGAGGGGGTAGGTTTAGATTTCACTGATTTCATTATTACGAGGGGGGC
>NC_137045.1:11489618-11572118 GCF_032717465.1 Coenobita brevimanus
CGATAAAAAAAAAATCCACAACAGCACATGCTATTTTAATATCGAACAGGAAAATACAAGAACCCATATAAAGAGAGAGAGAGAGAGTAAACAAGATCAGATTAGCAAAAAGGGAACGCAGGAAAGCTAAAAAAAAAAAAAAGTTGAAACTTCTACCAACACACCACAGAGTATACAAAAAAAAAATCCATTACAAAATCCCCTCACGAAAATAATGGATCCTCATGCATAATTATCAGTTACCTGGCACGTGAATAACAACCAAGGCCATTTAATTATTCAGTTCAGGTGAGAAACCAGGATAACAGCCCTTAATTTGCGTACCAACTAAATTACTTATGCTAATGGCCCCGTCCGTGTATACTCGCCTATCATGGAGCACTTATTTGCATATTCACTCTAAGTTTGCCCTTAAAATTTCACTTCAGTATATTTAGGGAAAGCGAGAACTTGGTCTTAAAGTTCATGTCTGCTTCTGTATCTTTGTTTTTGTCTGTCTGTCTGTCTGTCTGTCTGTCTGTCTCTCTCTCTCTCTCTCTCTCTCTTTCTCTCCCTCTTCTTGTGTGTGTGTGTGTGTGTGTGTGTGTGTGTGTGTGTGTGTGTGTGTGTGTGTGTGTGTGTGTGTGTGTGTGTTTTCTTCCCTTTCAATTTTGCTTTCCTTAATCTTTCACCATTTTTTAGCTGGAGTTTTTAATCCTCTGTAATCCTTCTCTCTGTTTTCCCTCATCAGATTCTCTCTCTCTCTCTCTCTCTCTCTCAATTCTCCACACCCGTCTCTCCTTCATAAGCGCGTCCCACCACCTGTTCCAGCCCACGACAATTCCAATACAGCCTGGACCGGAATTCACAACACATACTTAAGACCAATTCCCTCTCGTAACTAAGATATATTTTTTGCGGAGAACCTAAACCCCTTCAGTGCTAAAACCGTCTTTTTCTTACGTTCTTCTTGTTTACTCCCAGACGATTTTACTCGGCTTAGGAGAGACGTCAAGTAGTGGAGGGGTTAATGAAGTTTGTAAATCTAATTCCTCTAATTTGAAAGGCCTCTCCTCAGCTGGATAAAATCGTCTGAGGATAGTTATAATATGCAAAAAGACGTGATCATATAGGGAGGGTTGAGAGACTTGGGATAGATTCTTGCACTGTCTTTTTCTTTCGTCTTTCTGCAAAATACGATTAACTTTTATGACAGAGAAATATCACCTCAACGGGTCGCCACCAGTTGTTTTAATTCAGCTTCTGTGAGATTTTTATTAGTCAAGGGGTTAATGAGGGCTGTAACTAATCCCTCTAGTTCCATACAGCTTAATGAAATCGTCTGGAGGGAGCAAGCATAAATATCTGCTTCATCTAAGGGAACTGGGTAATAAGTTCGTGAATCCAGGCCCTCAGTTGCATCAGGCGCCATGCAATCCCTGCAACACAACAAACCTCACACACCTGTTTCCTATACACACCTGTCCCCACATGCCTGTCCCTCTTTGCAACAGCACACGTGAAGTAAATGTGGGAGGCAGGGAGGCAGCAAGTAAGTGTACCAAAAATAAATAAATAAATAAATAAATAAATAAATAAATCTAATGTTCTTCCATCATTCTAAGTACCTACAGTTTTTATTTTTTTAATCTATCCTAAAAAGTATGAGAGACAGGTATGGAAGTCAGGTATATATGTGAGGCAGAAAAATGGTAAGAATTAAGCCAATCTACGGGTGTAAGTGTGAGGAGGGGATAGTGTATAAGGCAGGTGTGTGAGTGAGGCCGGTGTGGCTGTAAGGTGTGTGAGTCAGGTGTGTGAGTCAGGTGTTTGAGGCAAGAGGTGTGTAATATAAGTAGAGGCAGGCAGATGTGTGTGTGTGTGTGTGTGTGTGTGTGTGTGTGTGTGTGTGTGTGTGTGTGTGTGTGTGTGTGTGTGTGTGTGTGTGTGTGTGTGTGTGTGTGTGTGTGTGTGTGTGTGTGTGTGTGTGTGTGTGTGTGTGTGTGTAAGTGAGGTAAGAGTGTGAGGTTCGAGTGTGAGGCAGGTGTGTGAAGCAGGTGTGTGAGGCTGGTAGGTGAGGCAGGGACAGGTGTGCGAGATCCCCGGTCTATTGATCAGTGTCTCATTAAAATGGAAGATGACGTGTTTTTGGCGATCCCTAATTACTGGGGTTTCTGAATCTCTCTCTCTCTCTCTCTCTCTCTCTCTCTCTCTCTTTCTCCTCGGTAAACCACACCCACACAACCACTCTCCCTCTATTTCTCTTATTATCTCTCCCTCTCTCTCCTGTTCATTATCATTCATGAACTTACTCTCTCTCCCTCTTTCCCCTACTCTCCGCTTCCTCACTTAACTCGATAAATGAACTCTCTCATCTCGTTTCCCATCCATTTCCTTACACTATTTGTCTTCTTAACACACCTTACCAGCATGTCAAGGTCTCTCTCTCTCTCTCTCTCTCTTTCTCTCTCTCTCTCTCTCTTTCTTTCTCTCTCTCTCTCTCTCTCTCTAGGACCGTAACCAGCACACCCTCACCTCCACACTAATGAGTTCCGGTGTACCTTAGAGATAGATGCTGTTCCCTCTTATTTTTTATATATATTTTTTAACTTTGAAATCTACTTTTCTCTTCTCATTGCCATGGCCTCCTTTTTAACCTGACCATCTCCAAGTACGAGTGAGAGAGAGAGAGAGAGAGAGAGAGAGAGAGAGAGAGAGGGAGAGAGAAATTAACCCTTACCCAGCTCCCAGTGAATATTGCAATCGGGTATATTCTGTATTGATTAGTTGGCTGATTTAATTTATACACCGCAGAGGGAGAGAGACCCGCCCCGTGTGTGTGTGTGTGTGTGTGTGTGTGTGTGTGTGTGTGTGTGTGTGTGTGTGTGTGTGTGTGTGTGTGTGTGTGTGTGTGTGTGTGTGTGTGTGTGAGAGAGTGTGAGAGAGAGAGAGAGAGAGAGAGAGAGTACAGGGTGAAGAAACGTGGGAGAGAGAGAGAAATTAAATACAAACTGTTCAGTTGCGGTAAAAAATCCTATTACACGTTTGAGGTTTTGAACTTAAAGAAATCAGGCAAGAAAATACAAATCCATTTGGTCAGTAAAGAAAGATTTAGTTCTGGGACAGTTTCAAGACGATCTAGATGAAACAACGACATCATCTGTACAAAAGAGAGACGGGGAGGAGGGGGTACAATGGAGATAGGAGGAGGGCAGGGAGAAGAGGAATGGGAGGCAGAGAGTTAATGTTCAAAGGAAAGAGTGGGAGGATCAAAGGAATACAAAGGAGTACAAGGTGGAACAGAGGGAAGCAAATACAACAAATGTTCTTTCGAGACTGTTTGTTGTACAGTAGGCTATGGCGGTGGTGTATGGGTGTGACATAAGCATAACAAAGCACTATGAGGGGATGAAAGGGAGTGATAGTGGGAGAGAGGGAGAAGGAGGAGATCAGCAGAAATACTAGAAGTGGGAGGGAGTGAGAGACAGAGAAAGGGGGGCAAGGGGTAAGAAGTGAGATGGCAGACGGGGATGGGGTGTAGAGGAGTAATGAAGGAGTACAAGGAAGAAAGGAGATGGATGTGGGTGCAAGATGGGAGACTGTTGGGGTGGGGGAGCTGAGTAGGTGAGGGGGTGTAGGGGTGTGGTAAATGCGAGTCAGTGTGGAGAAAATGTGGGACTGACGAAGCAAAGAATGGGGAGATAGGGATGGCGATGGTAGTATAGGAAAGATGGGGATGGGGACGATGGGTGAAAAGGGAGGGGGCAAGAGGAGTACAGGGAGTAGACAGGGAAAAGCAGTGTGGAAAAAGGGAGAGGAAAGAATAGAGAGGGTGCGGGGAGAAGAATGAGTGAGAAGGAAGGTGTGAAACGGTAGAATAAGAGAGCAGTGGTATGGTGAGTGAAAAGTGCAAACTGTAGAGGAAAAAAAAAAAGGACAGAGAAGGGTGTAGACGGGAACAGGGAGAAATACAGAGGCGGATATGGAGAGAAACGAGAAAGGGAGCAAGGAATGAAAGGGGAGGATGGCAGGGCGAGGGGAGGGTGATTGAGGGTAATTAGAGGGGGGGAGGATAGGGGATGTGAGGGGAAAAGTACTGGGAGAGTGACAGAAAAGAGAAGAGGTGAAAGACGAGGGAAGGGGGAGGGAGAGAAGAGGGATCGGGTGGTGAGAAAAGAAGGAGAAAGCGAAGGGATGGAGGAAGGAAGGAGAAGAAAGGGAAGAGAATGTGAGAAACACGAGGGGAGAGTAAGAAATGAGGGAAGGGGTGAAGCGATGGCAGAGGAAAGAGGAGAAAATGAGAACAGAGGAAGGAAGGAAGGACACAGGAAAAGTGGGAAAAGAGCGAGTGAGGACTATGAGAAGGGGGAAGAGGGAGGGTGAGTAGAGCAGTGGGAGACTGTGAGAGAGACAGAAGGAAGCGGGGAGAGTGAAAAAAGGAAGGGGAAAAGTGAGAGATGAGAGGGAGTGGCGAGTGCAAGATTGTGTACCCGTATGTGTAGGAAGAGAGAGAGGGGGGGGGATCAGTGAGAGACCGGAGGAGAGGTGGGTGCTGCTGGGGAAGGAGGGCTAAAAAATGGTTGAAAAGTGCTGACTGGACAGAAATGAAGCGCTGGTAACTGGAACGAAAGAAAAATGGAATTGAGAACTGAGAGGGGTGACTGAGGACGCAAGGAGAGAGAAAGATGGATCACAGCCCGGCTTCAAAAACGTACCTACGACCAATTTCATCTCGTAACTAAGATCTGTTTTAGTAGGAGGAACAAGAGACATAAGATGGTTCTACAGTTGCAATTCCCTGTCCTTCCTGCCGTAACAAAGATTGAATATGTTCATCCCTGAGTGAACAGGAATATTTGCACAATTTTTTTACTGTGAATTTCGTTTACGTCATTCAGAGATCTGGTGGACATACAGAAAGGCAGACTGTCATAGACTGACAAAGAGACACACAGACAGACAAACAGACAGACAGACAATGATACATACAGAGACAGACAAAACAAAGACAAGCAGACAAACAGACAGACAGACAGACAGACACGAAACCAGACAAACAGAACTATAAACAAACTCCATTTCCCGCTCAAAAAAAATCACACAGAAATCCAAAAATCCAGATAGCAGCAGCACACGCAGTAATCTCACCCAGCCTACTAAAATTTTCAGCACACACATATATTAAATTTCTCGAGGGGTGATTATTTTGCCGGGCCTTTATCTGCATTTTCATTCCGGCTTGCACAGTTCCATCGTGAAATTTAATTAGCGAGAGCAAATTGAGTTCCGAGAAATAAAGCAAAGGGAGGGCAGGGGGGGGGAGGGGTTGTGTTTGGTACTGGTGTGTTTTGGGTAAATATCACACGGCCAGGGTAATGAGCTGCTCTAATGGGGTCTGTTTGCGTCTGTTTGGGTGTGTGAGAGGCTTTGTTTGGGTGTGTTCAAGTGTGTTTGGAAATGTTTGGGGTGTTCGAGTGTGTCTGGGAATGTCTGAGGTGTTTGGGTGCGTGTGATGCTTGTTTGAGTGTGTGGGGGTGCTTGGTTGTGTTTAGGTGTGCCATGGCATGTGTGTGAATATTTTTTTTTGTGTGTGTGTAGTTCTCCTTTAAGGCTAGCTCGAATTAGACGACAGTGCGAAGTGAGACTGAATACGTGAGAAAGATGCATGTTTAGATGTGTGTGTGTGTGTGTGTGTGTGTGTGTGTGTGTGTGTGTGTGTGTGTGTGTGTGTGTGTGTGTGTGTGTGTGTGTGTGTGTGTGTGTGTGTGTGTGTGTGTGTGTGTGTGTGTGTGTGTGTGTGTGAAAATGAACTTATTGGGTGCATCGAGCGTTCTGTATGTATTAATAAAATATAAAGTATCAATAAGCAACAAGGTATGTAAATAAAAAAAAAAAATGACGCAGGACTAAAGGAGATAAGCCTAAGGCACAAGAGTAGTTAAGGGAAGTGGGTACAGACGGGGCACAGGGGTGAGGCAGACGAAAAGTTAGGCAAGAATGGAACAGGTAATAGGGCGAGGTAGGGCTTAGGCAGCACTAATAACATAACCGAGGCAGAGGCAACGATGAAAAAGGATTGAAAGACACGAGCGGCGTTTAGGCGGGATCAGGCAGGTTTGAGGCAGCGACAGGGACCAGGTAAGGCAGAGGAAAGGCGGAGACGGCCAGTCATAGGCAGGGGACTTTGGTCAGGCAGGAGGAAGGGTGAAGCGGGTATTCTCTTTTTGCTCTAAGCTGATCTAAATTTGACAACTCTCAATCTTGAATGCTTAGTTAAAACAATATATTAACCATAGAATATGGTGGTAGTCAAGAAGAAGTGCTAGGGAAGGGATGCACGGCTAGAGCACTGTATATTTCTGTCAGTGATCTACGTGAAATAAGCTATCAATGGATCAAAATTTGGGTCAAGTTGAGGCTACAAAAGAGTATAGTAATTTTTGTTAGGGAGGGACGGAATGAGACATATAGAGAAAATGTAAGGTGTTAGATGTGCCGCAGTGCATTAGAAGATAAAACCACATTTCCCTTTAACACACCTCACAATGCCATGCCACACACTACCACACCACACACTGTCACTCCTCACACTGTTATACTTCATACTGTCCCAACTCACACACCACACGGCAACATTTCCCACTGCTGCACTTCACACTACCGCACTACGTACTGTCACAAATCACACAACCACATCACACACTGCCACACCACGTCATGTTACTTCACACTGCCTCAGTTCACACACAATTCAGGGCGCAGACACTCAGGCTTGTATCACGTGTTCAAATCCTGCTCCAGATCTACTCGCAAACACACTCGCAAGCACGTCCAAAGCACCAAGTCACGACCAAGCTCTTCAACATTATTTAAAACCAGACTGGTGGCTCTGGTGTGGCCGCTACCTGCACCAAGCGCGAATGTGATACACCATTAACACAGCAAACACAGCACAGGCGGTGTATCTGTCTTCCTTCCTGCATCTCGGTAATGGTCGTTCCCTGTACCGGCGGAGGCATTTATCTTTCTATCCACACACCACCCCTCTTACAGCCGCGGGGAGCAGTACATTCTATTCTGCTGACATACTAAGGGGAACTGCTGGAGACATGTGTGGATGGTATGTCTGCTTCAAACATTGTAAGTCTTTATTTCGAGCAGTACCATCAGACACTGCTACGTACATGTTTGTGGCATGTTCTTACTTTATCAGTGGCGATGTATCAAGCCATGCTGAAGCATACGTGTGCGCGCCCCCACACTACCGCATGCACACACACACACACACACACACACACACACAAAGATAATAATAATAATAATAATAATAATAATAATAATAATAATAATAATAACAATAATAATAATAACAATAATAATAATATTGTAATAACACCAGACCCCCTAGCTAGGCAGTAAGGCATGGTAATCAGGCAGGACGTGTGGGGTGAGGCAGGAACACGGGTTAGGCAGAAGCTGAGTTAGGCAGAAATCAATTTACAGAGCAGCAGGGAACAGGAAGAGAAGTCAGGAACAGGGACAATGTGAGAGCCCTGAGTGTGCAGGAGTGGAGGTGAGGCAGAAGTAAAAGGGTGAGGCAGGACTGGGGGTGACGCAGGGTGAGGCAGGAGAAGAAGTGAAAAAGGGGTGGAGGTGTGAAAGGGATGGAGGTGAGGCAGAAGAAATGGGGTGAGACAGGAGAGGAGGTGAGGCAGGAGTGGAGGAGAGGCAGAAGTAATGGGGTGAGACAGGAGAGGGGGTGAGACAGGAGAGGGGGTGAGACAGGAGAGGGGGTGAGACAGGAGAGGAGGTGAGACAGGAGTGGAGGGGAGACAGAAGTAAAGGAGTTAGGCAAAGGTGGAGGTAAGAGGGTAAGGCAGAATAGGAGGTGAGGCAGGAAAGGAGATGAGGCGGGAATGGAGGTGAGGCAGAAGTAAAGGAGTTAAGCAGATGGTGTAAGTGAGACAGGGTGAGGCAGGAGTGAAGGTGAAGCAGAAGTAAAGGGGTGAGGGAGCAGAGGAGGTGAGGTAGAAACAGAGAAGGTGGGGCAGAAATTAAGGTTAGGGAAGGGGTGGACGTGAGGCAGAAATAAAGGGGTGAGGCAGAGGCAAGGGTAAGGCACGAGAAGGGAGAGACTGAAAGCAGGATGAGGTATGAGTGGGTTATATGGGTATGAGGGAGAGGCAAGGGTGAGGCAGAAACTGGGTGAGGCATGAAGAGAGGTAAGTGTGGCAAGAGTTAGGAGTGAGGTATGAGTAAAG
This sequence comes from Coenobita brevimanus, assembly GCF_032717465.1. Classification (NCBI taxonomy): domain Eukaryota; kingdom Metazoa; phylum Arthropoda; class Malacostraca; order Decapoda; family Coenobitidae; genus Coenobita; species Coenobita brevimanus. Next base: position 11,497,859 of record NC_137045.1, read on the forward strand.
AGGTAAGGTGGAAATAAAGGTATGGGGGTGAAGTAAATGAGTAAGGAAGGAAAGAAATGTGAGGTAAATGAGTAAAGGAGTGAGAGATAAGTATTAAATGAAGTAAATAGGATGAGGGAGAGGTAGAGGTGAGGCAAAAGAAAGTGGGATGGAAATAAAAGTGAAGGAGGAATATAAATGAGGCAGAGGGAGAGGTTAGGCAGGAACGAAAGGGAGGATGGAGCTGGATATACGATGGAGGTGAGGTAGGCAAGGTGTTGAAGGTTGAGGAAGGAACACCGTTCAGGCAGGAATAAGAGAAAGGCAGAAGTAGAGGTAAGGCAGGGGGAAGAGGATGGAAGCAAGGGGAGAAAGAGGAAGGCAGGGGCTGGAAATAGGCAAGGGTGAGGCAGCACTCAGGCAGAAGTAAGAATGATACAGGTGTCAGGCAGAAGCAGTAGTGAGAGAGGAACATGGTTGGGGGTTAAACCAGGAACAGGAGGGAGGCAGGGGTTAGAAATAGGCAGAGGTGAGGCAGAACACTGAGGCAGGAATTAAAGTGAGGTAAGAATGCAGGAGTGACTGGAGACCTTGAAACAGGCAGGATGGTGGGACACAGGGTGTGGTAAGAGTTGATGCAAGAGAAGAGTGAGGCAGGAACAGAGGGAGGTAGGAGTGCGGGAAATAGTGAGGCAGGAATAAAACTAAAGCAGGAGCAGAGGTCAGGCAGGCACAGGAGAGGGAGGCAGGAACTTAAAGTGAGTTAATGTGAGTCAGCGAATGAAGCAGAGGAGTGAGGCATAGGGATGAGGTGGGGAAGTAAGGCAGGGGTGCAGGACAGAGATTAGGTAGGTGGCTAGGCAGGAGGGATAGGCAGAGGGATGAGCGGAGGGGGGAGGGGGAGTGAGACAGGCCATCAGCTCCAACACCATGACGGAGGGGGGGACTAATGACGCTGTCCCTGATCACCTCGTTCACCTTCAATCCCCAGAAAAAAAAAAATCGAAAAAAGAAAAAAACCGTGAACTAAAATCAAGTCCATTAATCCTCTGCCTGATCACCACAATAACACCGCTAATAGGTCACTGGTCAAACCTTTTATGGGGGATTGAATATCATGGACGGTACTTGAAGAGGCTTTACAACACGGGCCACTCGGGTCTATGCCTGATGGTAGCCTCTCTCAGTTTGGTTACCTATACTTTTCTCCAATATTACGAAACTCCTTTCTCATGGTGAAACTTAACAGTCGTGACATCTTTTACGAAGCGACTTAGGCTTATTACCCTTTGATATCTTTTTCTGTGTTATCTGTATATTTCATTATCGACAGTTTACCTCAGTAAACGTCAAAGAGGATAAAATGGTGTAATATGTAAAAATAAACAGCTAAGGAAGAGGCGCTTTGAAGTCTCCATAAAATACTGCCTTAATTCTCCAAAGCCAGCTTTTTTTTTTTTTTTTTTTTTTTTTTTTTTTACTCTGCCCTAATTCTTGAACACGATCAAACTTTTTCCTTATTCGCTGCCACGCCAAGAAGTATATGGTATGACTCCCGTGTTATATATTTTTATGCAAGAAGAGGAAGCCTATTGATACAGATACAGACAGGCTAGAGGAGGCAAAAATTGTGGCTTCCAGAGAAAGTTAAATAAATGAAAGTTAAACTCAAGATGCACTAATTTCGAGATGCCTGGACACATTGCGCTTAAAAGACTAGAGCTCATAGGAGAGGGGACGGTAGACGGAGGAATATTTCCAGAACTAACCAGCTGTGCGTGTGTTGAAGGTCTATGAATACCGGCCGTATATATTCGATAATTTACTGTCCCTCCCTCCAATCGATTCTGTTCCCAGCTTTTTTGCAGACTCTGACTGCTTTCAGACACGCTAAAAAAGACTACCGGTACGTGTGTTGCATCAGACAGTGACTTTCGTGAAGTTCTCTAATATCTGGTCCACAGATTACCTCGTATTAATATAAACTGGTACTGAAGGGGGACTATTTTTCATTCAGGTTAAGTGATACCCCTCGCAGTAAAATAATCAAGCAGTCAGCCATTACCCTCTTAATGATTCCACTAAGTGCTTAGGTCTGGCAGTTGTACAATATATTCTGCACACAAAGAGAATAGTTATAAGCAAAAGTAATTATACCAAGCATTTATACTCGTGTTAGAGAAAGGAGTTGTGCTACGTGGCTCCTACATAATATAATTTAAATGAATTATCTTAAACCGAACTTAATTATCCACACCTAAATTAAAGCCGGTGCTGGAGAAAGGTATTGTGGTCGTGTTCTAAGTGGTTCCTCAGGCGGTAAGAGCACTCAGGCTAAGAGGGCAGGCACAAAATAATGGCTGGTCTCTGCTAAATTTGTTCGCAGTGATGACTTGACGATGCAACTCACGGAAGGTAATACTGCAGCCACCACCCACAGCGCTGGTAGGGCTTTCGTCACTACTAGTACGCTATATTACCTCCTTTATTGGTAGGCCCTCCGTTATTACCATTAGCCACTGTCATTATTACCTTCTCTTCTTTGTTGGCAGGTATCCGTTTGCAGCACCCTAAACTGTTGTAACTTCGTAATTCACATCGTTTTTCTATACCGTTATAATTCTCCAGTTGTTTCCAACCCTCCCACTGCCTTTGTCTCCCATAGGCTAAGTAAAATAATCACATGGACGAATAAAGGTAGAAAGGGCATCATCACAGCAAATGGGTCCATAATAAGAACTTCCTCCCCATTAATTATGATTTTGCGAATATTCTCTCTCTCTCTCTCTCTCTCCACTACGACAACGACTAAACGATTTTATTCAACGATTATAGTATTATTTCTAACCAATTTTTTTTCTTCTCGATTACCGAAGGAGTCCATGAAAGCTAAATCTAACACCTCTAGCTCAAACAGTCTCCCCTCACCCCCCCCCCCCACAAAAAAAAAAAAAAAAAAAATCTGCCAGGTGGAAGAAAAAATGGGAAAGAGAAATCATGATCGCAAATACATCCAACATATGAGCTTCCCAATCCCCCTCTCCCTAAAAAAAAATATAATAATAATAAATAATAAATAATAATTACGATATTCTTTTAACTTCCCCGGCGCCAGGGTAATGAGGTGAGCTTAATGTAGTAAAAAATAAATGGCGCAGTTTGTGGCCCGCAGTTTTAAACAAGGGGGAACATTTTTGGAAACATTTTATTATATACACTGCTACGACGGCCATCCTTAAAGTTGAGAGCTATTGCACAGTTTGGTAAAGAAAATGCAACATGAAAATTTTTATATTGTGCTGAAGACGGAAATACCCTTGCGTTACAGTACTGCAATTGTTAATATTACTATAGCCCGTATTCATACTGGGAAAGGAGGTTCCCTAACATCCCTTCCTTAACGATTTACTTTCCAAACTACTCTTTACTATATTCTGGTTTGCTTCTTATGTCTTTTCAATATCGACACAGATGGCATAACACACAAAGATATAGTAACGAAGGAGAATCGGGAATAAATCGGTAAGGAAGAGGTGTTAGTAAGCTTCCTAACCCTACTAGAATACCGCCCCAAGAGTCCTCAGTGACCTCGAAAAAAGTATATTGTTTTATATTCGTTGGCTGACTCCAAAAACTTCCAAACTTTTTACTTCGTTATCAGGTCTTCTGCCTTGTTATGCATTTTTACTATTTTTCCACACTTCTTTCTCCTTCATACTTATCTCTCTTTGTCCTTCATACTTATCTTTTTCCTTCATACTTATTTCTGTTTCTCCTTCATATTTTTCTCTTTTTCTTTCATACTTTTCTCTCTTTCTCCTTCATACTTATCTTTCTCCATCATACTTACCCCTCTTTCTCCTTCATACTTATCTCTCTTTTTCTTTCATACTTATCTCTCTTTCTCCTCCCTACTTATCTTTCTCCTTCTACTTATTTCCCCTAATATTTTTCCTGTTTTTCCCTTCCTTTCCTAATTTTCTTGGTTATCTTTCAGTAATATTATTTCTCCTTCTTTCTTACCTGTTTCTCATCTCTTCCTGAAACTCTCTCTCTCTCTCTCTCTCTCTCCCCACCACACCATCTTTTCTTCTACCTTCTTATCTCTCTAACTCTTTCCTGCCTATCTACTAGTATCTCCCTCCCCTCTCTCTCTCCCTTACCTCCTCTGCACATTTCCTCTTGCCTACCTACCTACTCACTTGACCTCTTCCTGCCTACCTCTTACCTGTCCTCTTAGCTTCCTCTTTGCCTTCCCTCTTACATGTTTCTGTATCTTCTGCCTACATACACAGGCAGAGAAAAAATTATAATAACGAACATTAATACTAATACAAATACTAACAACAACAACTACAACAATCATCTCCACCAACAACAACAAAAACAACAGCAACGGCATTAATAATAATAATAATAATAATAATAATAAAGAAATTAAAGAAATATCGCCTTCAGTTTTCGACGACTAAGATAAAACTGTACCATCTTCCGTACCGTTTCAGGGGCATCTTCTGTACCGCATCAAGGGAATCTTCTGTACCGTCTCAAGGGCATCTTCTGTATTGTCTCAAGGGCAAGTAGCGTAAAATATCGCCAAGCCGCCTACCCCTATGCTCCTAAATTCCACCCTTGCCACTGACATTTTCTTCCATATTATAAAAAAAACGGGGGAAATACGAAAAAAGTCACAATCTCTGTTTTTTTCTTTTTTCCTTGCAACCAAACAGAGGGTATATTCAGTTTCGGGAAGATCCCTCGTGCTGAAGAGGCAACTATACTCCTATTGCTTTTATTTATCTATTTATTTATTATTATCATTATTATTATTATTATTATTATTATTATTATTATTATTACTATTATTATTACTATTATTATTATTATTATTATTATTATTATTACGATTATGATTATGATTATTGCTCTAACTTGGTCTTAATTTTCGTCCTTTTGCGGCTTCTTTCGCATAGCTCAGTGGCAGAGAAAGACAAATACCACAGCAATTCCACATATTATCCACAGCATTTCTTCTTGACCAGCACCATATTCTAATTTTTACTTACTGTTACAAGTCGGCATTCAGTGGTGGAGACACGGCAGTGTTGGGTCAAGTTTAGAGTACAATGGGTATACTAGGTCAGAATGCTAGACTCCTTTATGTCTCTTCCACACTTAAAGGTCAATATTCTCGTTGGGTAAGGAGGCTCCCTAACACCTCTTTCTTAGCGATTTATTTTTTGATATGGCCTGCTAATATTAATCTATATGTTATTTATGCTGAGTATAACGGTATTTGAATGATTTAAAAGACGCAGAAGAGGATAGTAAGGAGTAATGAGCAAAATAAATCGCTTAGGGAGAGGTGTTGGGATGCTTCCTTACTGATGACAATACGAGACTAATTCTTCGTTGCTCAGCCATCCTGTAACTGGCATTATCTCATAATGCCGGATTGGTGTCTTTTTCTATTCTTATCTCGGTCAGACGATTTTATTCAGTTTAGGGGTCGCTATCAACAGGATATGCCAGACTGCTCAACCCTCTGCCCATAAATCCCTCTACTCTTATTTGCCATAAATCCCTCTAACCCTAAATTTTGCCTTTTCCTTTCATATTATAGAAAGAGCAAGTACGGTCTAAGGAAAACAAATTGCCATTATATTTCATTACAACCACCAAGCGATTTCTTTCCATCTTACCAGAGGCAACATAATAATGCCACACTCCTTGACCTTCTTCCCATAAATTCCTTCGTCTTTACTGAGCCACTCGGTATTTTTTTTTTCAGATTTTTAGTTTTATGATCAAACTTTTTATTTTTATTTTTACTACGTACAGGCGATTTCATTCAAATTAAAGACAAATTTAATATCGCATCACTGTGCAAGAATCCATAAGCTTTAAAGTCCGTACCTTCTACCGCTGTCTCTTGCTCGACTTTTTTTTTTTTTAATCAAATTATAATGAGGCTGCAGTGACGTCACGAACACTTACTATTAGGCTACTTCCTACTACCATCAGACGATTTTATTCAGCCTAAGGGAGACCTCTTGCAGAATAAGGGCTAAAATAAAAAGTAAAATAAATAAATATATAAATAATTCAATGCAGTCTTCACACACTTCCTCTGTACACTAATGTCTATTTTTTTATATTCTCACTATATTCTGACTATCCAGTTTAAAGGACATCTGTTATAATAAGAGGTTAGAGGAAGTGTCCATTCTTCCGTACGATGCGATGTCTATCAATCTATTTAGGCCTACTTGCCTACTCCCTAACGCCGCATCCTATGAGTGTCGCCTCTAAAGAAGTACTACCTCTGATGTTTCTGCCCCTACTCAAGAACAAACGTTTTCTCCAGACATAGATGACGTCTCTCTCTCTCTCTCTCTCTCTCTCACTACCCCAAACAAACCTCCTTTCCTTAATCTTCTCCCCATAAATTCCTTCGTCGTCGTCTTCGTCGTCACACTGTCCCTATAATTCTAAATCCTAGGCCGTGACCCCCGACCCTAACCCATTTAGAGTTTGCTGACGCGGCCACGACCCTCCATCCGCTCTTCCTCCTTCCCTTCCTCCTCCTCCTCCTCCTCCTCCTCCCCCTCCTCCAGAAATCTAATAACACTCACAGAACTGGAAACAATTTGGTAAAGGAGGAAGGCCGACCATTTCTCTGATCCTCTTTAGGTCTATTGTCTTAAATTCTCTTCCTTTGTGGTATGGAGGTTAAGGTTAATTGACGGAAAAAAGAACAGATGCTTTTTTCTCCTCTCTCTCTCTCTCTCTCTCTCTCTCTCTCTCTCTCTCTCTCTCAAGTGTGTCCTTAAACCATTCAGTCCGATGATGTTCCATATTACGCATTTTTTCTTGCAATTTCCAGTCGATTTTATTTGGCTCTGAAAGGACATAGGAAACTGGATTGGTTGGACTTAAGGCTGGAGAGGTTGGATTTAAGGCTGGAGGAGTTGGATTTAAGACTCCATAAACCCCCTGAACACTAGAGTTGTTTCTTAAGCTGAATAAAGTCGTTTGTAAGTAAACTGCGAGAATACACAGTCAAGACGTTGCCGCACTGAAGGGGTTAATGAGCTTCAACCCCTTCACCCTAAGGAGGTCTTGGGTTTATTCGTGTTGCCACCAGACGATTTTTTTAAGCTCAGGTGAGAGAACTTGTATTAAACGGGTTCAGGAAAGATATATGTAACCTCTTAAAGTTATAAAAAAAAAAAAAAAAAAAAAAAAGCCTGAAGCTGAATAATATAATAAAAAAAAAGTTAAGGAACTGAAAGGGGTAAACTTTTTCTTTTTTTCTTTCTCCCTTTTTTCTTTTGATGGACAAGATGGTTAATTGATGGACAGAGGGACAGATTTTTTCTCCCTGTCATTTTCCCTTCGGATTTTTTTTTTTTACTCCAATGAGGCTTTAATGGGGTTTAGAAGAAAGACAGAGGAAATATTAACAGTGCATCGAGTACCCCAAATCAGTAGTCAGTTAGCTGTTTACAGTGATAATATATACACACTGGCATAACATAAACACAGCCTGCATAACATTTCGACCTTCACAAACACCTCTCTAAACACAAGCACATCCTTTCTCGATTTATACTTGACCAGCATGGGGACAGGTGGCTATCTCCTCCCAACGTGGAAATGTCCGGTTCTGCAATGGACCGCTTGCAGACCGCCTATGGAAGAACGAAATCTTGTCTTTGTTGTTATAATGCCAGCAGATTTCGCTGACTTGAAGCAAATATTGGTACGGACCGAAATTACTGAACCATCATAACTAATAACAAGTTTCATTTTTCAGTTACAGGAGCTTGGAACCTGAACCAGAACCAGAACCACCACCACCACCACGAGATAATAATAACAACAGTAGGCAGGATATAATTCACCCACTTAAGCCAAGAAATAAGACACATCTGAGATAAATTTTGTAGTGTAAATGGAAAGACGACGGATTTATGCAGGCAGCAGCAGCATCGGGCCAGATTAACAGTTCGCCTTGACGTGAACAGCAGGGGAACAAATGGTTAATGAACGTGGCTGATCCAAACCTGTCCTTTTCTCCCCCTCCCCCATCTCCTGGTCTTCCCTCTCCCCCCCTTCCCCCTCTCTGCCTTCCCTTCCTCTTCCAACATCTACCTTTCTATCAGCCTCCTCTTCCCGTTCCCTTTCCCCTCTTTCTCCCTCCCTCCTTTCCCATCCCCTGCCCTTCCCTCTACTCTCCTTTCCCTCTCTCCTCCTCTGCCTTCCCTTCCTCTTCCGTCCTCTGTCTTTCTATCAGTCTCCCCTTCCCCTTCCCTCCCCCATCACTGCCCCTGTCCTTCACTCTCCCCTTCCAGGTCTTCCCCAGCCCTGTCCTGTCACTACTACGGCCCTCATCTGCGAGTCAGGTGGGGGCTGGTGATTTATAAAGCCAGTGAGGGGGAATAACAGGGGCCGAGGGAGAACAGGAAGTCAGGTGCCTTGCTTTAATATACAGCTTTGTTTGGGCGTGATTAATTATGCTTGGGATGTGAGTTTGAGTTTTAGATCTCTCTCTCTCTCTCTCTCTCTCTCTCTCTGTTCGTGTTTGTCTGTTAAAAATAGTCTCGGCTGGGATTTTATTTCCTCAGCCCCCTCTTGTCCATTGTTTATAATATGCATCATTGAAATATCCCTATAAATCAATCCATATCTACAAACAGATCTTAAAATATACAGCGGAGCAGCGTACGAAGTTTACAAATGTCGCTATGTACTGATATATCTATTTTTCTCTTTCTCAGCCCCGCTCAGTCTGTCCATCCTCTCAAACCAGGTATCCGCACATCCACCCAAACCACTTACCCACACATCCATTTACCTCACCTATCCGCACATCCACCCAAACCACTTACCCACCCATCCACCTCACCCTCCCGCCATGGCCAATACAAAGGTGATACCTGTGAGCGCATTATCAACTCGTGAAGCTGCTAATGCCATGTTAAGCCCTTTATGTGTCTCCACGCTTAGCACCGGCTTCAGGAATAAGTACCCCAAACTGCACTGAATGGAGTTGACTTAATGAATGGAATAAGTCTGAGTGAATGTGGTAAGTTGGAGTGAATGTGTATTATACTGCGAATGATAAATATAAGGATAATATACAATGAAAAAAGTGAAAATGAATGATAATGCATAATCAATACTAGCTTTAAGTGGACAAACAACATAAAAATCGTGCGAAGAGAAGCTTGCGAATATATATATATATATATATATATATATATATATATATATATATATATATATATATATATATATATATATATATATACACACACACGGTATATTGGAATGAATGACGAATAAAAGGAGATACATAATATTTTCGCTCGGCAGCCAAATAACAGTTCTACTTCCGTGTTTTTTCTTTTTATCTGTTTGTGAATCCTACCCACTCCTGTTATAGGGATGGGAATATGGTTAGGAAGAAGACGTACAGTTAAGGACAAACGAACCTATTTCACTTCCACTGTTACGATGGATGTACATAAACCACTGTAGTCAATTTATCGACATGAAATTATAGCTGATTAATCTATTATCCAACTGGAAGCACCAGTTCATTTTTTTTAAACATACGTTTTAACTACGTAATGTCAGCCAAATGCAAGTAACAAACCAGTAAGAGTGTAGTAGCTTTATCTGTCTGCAAATGTAAATGGCGATGAACGATCGGATTGATTATATGCTCGTAAGATTGATCGATATTTTGAAAAGTTTAAGAGAACGGGGATGGGATTCATCTCATTACTATGAGAGATCTCCTGCAAGCCAAAGAAAATTATTATCATCATCCTAACCCAAACCAGCACAGAGGGCAATTACACACAAGGAATTCACAGGAAAGCTTATTATGAATGTCAATAATAGTTTGTATGGTGGGTGATAAGGATTAGTGAAATCAAGGAGATTTACAGAAGTAACGAAGCATATAATGGTTGCCCCTTTCTATACGAGGCTTTTTCGAACCTGATGAAAATTAAATGAACCAACTATGGAATATATATTAATAAAGGGTTTAATGGATGCTGTTCCTGACGTATTCGATATCAGAGGTCGTCTGGAGGTTGCAAGGTAAAGGCAAAGGTGGAGGCAGATACCATGAGGCGCTTAGTCGCGATGCTATCCCCGCAACTAGGGCCTTTGAGCCTGTGCCGGGTTATACAGCCAACAGTCTGGGATACAAGGCTACTGCATCATCCAGATTACCACAGCTAGCACGAACGCGTAAAAAGAAAGAGAGCAAAAAGAAATCGCGCCAGTATAATGAAAGATTAAATTTTCTGCATTAATAAGTGACATCTTACACCCCAGCATCTCTTAACTTCAACATTTTGTACACCTTCTTGTCAGGTAACTTAATTATAACTTTGAGAATAATCATGCATATATTAATCTAATTATGCTAATGACTTTACAGTATTCTAACGTAATTTATACTCAAGGGAAGAGCATTTTGATAAGATTCTTGATATTATTATTATTATTATTACTACTACTACTACAACTACTACTATAGTTATTATTAATATCATTATTACTATCATTATTATTATTATCACGAAAATTAGTGGATATTAATAACGATAAACACACAGGACAAACTATCATTAAGAAACAATGGCTAATAACTCTTTCTTTATTAACCCCTTCAGTGCGATGACATCCTTTACTAATTTACTTTTCCCAGGATGAACCAAATTAAGAGGAAATGGCATATATACAAATAAAAAAAAGACTTTATTGTACTGAAGAGGTTAAGACGAACTTCTCGGGAACTTCTACGATATTAATTCATCTTCCATCAGATGTTATGATTCCTCTCCTACGTTTCGCCTCCTGCTCTCTCTCTCTCTCTCTCTCTCTCTCTCTCTCTCTCTCTCTCTCCCTTCCTCCCTACCCTCATCCTTCCACCCTGGAGAACACACAAACACAAACACAAACACACACAAGGAAGAAAAAAAAACACTACCAGTCCAATCCCGGAGCTTACTCTGCACATTTTTGTTTATTAGGTGTGGGAAGAGGTGGAGGAATGGGGTGGGTGGAGGAAAGAGAGGGACGGGGTGGAGGAAGAGGAGAATATGAGGGGAAGAGGAGAGGGAATAAAGAAAGGAGGGTGGGGATGCAGCGGATTTTGAAGGGAAGATGCAGGAAGAGGAAAGGGAGAGAGACAGCTGGGGTGAATGAAATGGAGAGGAAAAAGAGAATGGAAGAAGTGGAGAGAGAAAAAAAAAAAGAGATAAAAGGAAAGAAGTGGAGGGGAGAAATATAGATTTAAGGAGGTGTAAAGGAATGGAAGAGGGAAAGCATGAAGGATCAGAGGTGAGGATAGGTGAGAAGAGGATGTGGAAGAGGGAAAAAGAGAGACAACGAGGAGAGAAAGAAGAGGGGGAAAAAAAAGGAGAGAGAGAGAGAGAGAGAGAGTAAAAAGAAACAAGAGAAAGGCAGCACTGTTTGTTCTGCCCTCCAGTATCCTCTCCCTCTCATCTCAGACGCAGAGTTCCAATATTTTAAAGACGAGGATGAAATCAAGAGACGACGGTACACAGTCCCCCCTAAAAAAAGAAAAAAGAAAAATAAACAAAATAAGGTCCCAGCTCCTAATTTATAAAGGATCTGAGCCTGTTTAGACGATAAAGAAGAGTCCAAGGGAGTTTAAAATGGTCTTCGAATCATTCTTCTTTGAGCCAGGCCTATTTTTCAGGTTATTTATTCTCTTTTCTTCATTTCCCTTCCTCTAGTGTGGACGTTTGGCTTCGTATTCTCGCCGGTTAAAGAAGTTCCCTATCACCTCTTCCTTAGCGATTTATTTTTGGACAACGGTGATAAACATGGTTAATACATTTTTTAAAGTTATATATTGGAAAGATTTAAGTAACAGAGATGAGGACGGCAATATATAATATGCAAAATAAACCGCTTAAGAAGAGTTGTTAGGGAACTTCCTTAACCGACGAGAATACGGGCCCTAATCTAAGCTCACTCATAAATGTATTCTAACGTTCACTAGAGTATAATACAAGAGCTGTCCTAATGATGAGAGGGTTAAGATGAAAGTATATCATTAATGAAAATCTCAACTGCAACTGAAGCTGGAGAAACTTTATAAATAAGACCGTGTTCAGTTTTTCAAGCCTCGGAGTACCTGGGTCAGAGGGAGGACTAAAGACACGCTGTAAAAGTGTGCCCTGGGAGTTTTATTTTACTTTTTTAATCTATTTTATACAAGGGAAGGAGATGTAAGTGACCCGGTGGAGGGGCCAACCTTTAATGAAACCTTGAAACCTTGACTCCTATTGGTCTCTCTCTCTCTCTCTCTCTCTCTCTCTCTCTGTCAACAGGTAAATATAATCCAAGAAATCCTCCAAGAAATCCGTGAGTCCGTCCAGGTATACCCACCTCCAAGACCACTACTCGATATTACGATGTGTACTCCACGTAAGACTCAATCAGACTTCCATCCACAAGATCCAGCCAGTGTTAAGCCCTTCAGCCTTACGTATATATACTTTCAATTTTATATATCCTTTTATCTTGTTACACCCAGACGATTTTTTCTTTCTACTTAGAGTCCTCGTGGAGAAGAGGTTGATGAAGGTTATTAAAACTCCATTAAAACCTATAAAAAGGAAGAGATTTAACCGAAAATGAATAAAATCGGCTCGGGATGGGATTTCTAAAATAAAGAAATATATATAATTGGACTGAAGGAACTGAAGACACAAAAAAAAAAAAAAAGTCGATGAACAACTTCTGATGATCACGTCAAACAAGGAACAATATGAACGAAGGAAGTCCATGTTATTCACTGCTGCCTACATTCTCGCCCAGTAACGTGCGTATTATTCAATGAAGCCCACGTCCTCACTCTAATGAAGTGCGTGTCATTCACCTCACCCCAAAGAAGGGAGTGTTATTCATGAAAGCCTCTTAGGTGTTATTCACTAAAGTATACAGTCTCACCCCAATGAAATGCATGCCATTCACTGATGCCTAGTTCATGTTATTCATCGAAATCCAAACATCTCACCCCAAAGAAATCCATGTCATTCACTGCAACCCCCACGCCCGCACCCCAACGCAGTGTATGTTATATCGGCAAATTCTACAGTATACTCTCACCCCATTAATATACTCCATTAGGCAGGAAAGGCATTGGCAATCCCCGTAAATGGCGAGGCTGTGTTAGGCTGCAGGGAACATGAACTGGCCAGCTATGTTAAGTTTAGCGAAGTATTGAGTAATGGTTGGCTAATGGATGGCAGAGTGAGATGGATGGATGGATGTAGAAAGATAGGGACATATAGACAGATTGATAGACAGATGGAGATAAATAGATGGATAGATAGATAAGGGAACTGTTGAGTAATGGTAGTTTAATGGAGAGAGAGAGAGAGAGAGAGAGAGAGAGAGAGAGAGACATTACATATACTATCCTGCTGCCAATACTAAGAGAAAGAGGAAACAAAAAATACCATCGGCATCATCTCAGTCGCGTCTCCATTACCTGATGTTGGGAATAATAATAATAATAAATAATAATAATAATAATAATAATAATAATAAATAATAATAATAATAATAATAATAATAATAATAATAATAAGATGAAGAAGAAAAAAGAATAGGAAAATAAGCAAAATACGGAGGAAGAGGAGGAGGAGGAGAAGAAACAAGATGACAAGGGGGAGAGTTAAAACTGTTTCTCCTTTTTTTTATGCTATGGACAAACAGTTATGTATTTTATTCAAGATTTGATTCAAGCTGACACCAGACGATTTTATCCAGCTGAGGGAAATCTTACGAGTTATCTTTGCGTTCTATTTTGTTTTTATTCCCCTCTGTTATACATTTATTTCCCCTCTTTCTCATCCCATTATTTCACTGAGAACCTTTTGCCTGCGTGTGTGTGTGTGTGTGTGTGTGTGTGTGTGTGTGTGTGTGTGTGTGTGTGTGTGTGTGTGTGTGTGTGTGTGTGTGTGTGTGTGTGTGTGTGTGTGTGTGTGTGTGTGTGTGTGTGTGTGTGTGTGTGTGTGTGTGTGTGTGTGTGTGTGTGTGTGTGTGTGTGTGTGTGTGTGTGTGTGTTTCCTCTGCCGCTCCCAGTTTCATTTCCGGTCTTTCTTTCTGTTTTCTCCTCGTCTTTTATTCAAAACTTTTTCCTGAATTTTCGCGTTCTCTCTGTGTCCGTCTTGTTTTTCATCGTCCATTATCCTTCGTTTCTTCACTGATTACTTTGTCTCGTCAAACAGATAGATAGATAACACACACAAACAGATCCCCTGGCAGAAAGAACAAACGACAGACAGAGCTAAACAAATAGACAGATAGACAGACAGACAGACAGAAATACAGACAGACACTGATAAACAGACACTCAGACATACGATCAGACATATAGTTAGATAGATGGACAGACAGATAGAAAGAACATCCCAGCATTAACCAGTTTTCCTTTTCATACCAAATCTCCAATCGTTTCCCCCTACGTCTCCCCAGCCTTTGACCTTATTTTCCCCTGAATATTTCCCTGCCATCCCTCGCCCTACTCAGTATCCCTTCATTGTCCCTATATAGACCCAGTATTTCTCACTTTTCCCCGCTCTTCTTCCCGTTTTCCCTATATTACGAGGACTTTTTTCCCCATTTTCCTCCAGCCCTCCTCGCCTACTTTCCAATCCAGTTCCTTTCTCTCAAGCTGTTTCTGAATATTTTCCCCTGTCTTTCCCCTTTGCCCCATCCTTTTTTCCCGCCTTGCTTCTGTTTTCCTGACCATCTTTCCTTTCCTTATCAAAAATTCCCTACCCCTTCTTCCCCTGTTCTTTCCACATTTTTCCCCCGTCTCTCCCTATAGTCCCTAAGTTCACCCCTGTCCCTTCATTGTACTCTCTACCTTCTTCCTTCTTTTCCCCTGCTGTCCTTAATTTTTTCCATCCTTTCCTTACGCTACCGACTAATTTTCCTGACTTTACCCTATTCTCCCTACCTCGACCTTATTTCCCCCCAGATACTCCGAACCGAGAGAGAGAGAGGGGGGGTGGGGGGGAATTCAGTGACAGGGGCGGCCTGGGGGTGACACGGAGGAGCTTTGTTCGCAGGTGAAGGTCTGGTCTGTTTACTTCCCCCACACACCACCGCCTGTCACCCTCCCCCCCCTCCCGGCTCTCTCTCTCTCTCGTTTCTTTCATTGCTACTTATATTCTTTGTCGTATAGTTTTATCATTTTTTCACATTTATTTTGTCTCCCTTTTTTGTCTTTACTTTTGCCTTTTATCTCTCTCTCTCTCTCTCTCTCTCTCTCTTTTTCTCTCTCTCTCCCTCTCCCTCTTTCTCGTGCAAACATAAACACAAAAGCAATCAAGTCATTAAATAATTAACAGTTGTCAACATTTACCCTAAACGTTGTATAGTTTTACTGTTCCTGACAAATTACAGAGAGAGAGAGAGAGAGAGAGAGAGAGAGAGAGAGAGAGAGAGAGAGAGAGAGAGAGAGAGAGAGAGATAGGCTAATTACAGTTCTCTTACCACCTTTCCCATGACATACGATTCAATTACCCCTGTGTGTGTGTGTGTGTGTGTGTGTGTGTGTGTGTGTGTGTGTGTGTGTGTGCTAAGTCTACATGTCATTAATTTTTTACTTCAATTTAAACAACACGTAAATCCCTCAGGTATGATTACTTTCGCTTCCCCAAGACAATTATATTCTGTACAAGTGAAAATTAAGGAGCTTAGACCACCTGACCACCAGGCGTCTAGTTCCCCTTCTAAGCACCCCCTAACAGCACATTATGAACGCTAATTCTGAGTTCGGCATTTTATCTCAAGGCAGTGACTCTGACCCGAGAGTAAGAGATTCTGTTTTATATGAAATTATCAACACTAATGTATAATTCAGTTTTCCATCGTTGACGTGTGTGTGTGTGTGTGTGTGTGTGTGTGTGTGTGTGTGTGTGTGTGTGTGTGTGTGTGTGTGTGTGTGTGTGTGTGTGTGTGTGTGTGTGTGTGAGTAATTACATTGGGCCCGTATTCTTGTTGGTTGAGGAAGCTCCGTAGCGCCTTTATCTAAGGGATTTATTTCGCTTATTACACCTTCCTGTTCTCGCATGTGTTATAGAAACCCTTCCAATATTAACACTGTCTGCGTAAATAATGTACAAAAGGATATTAACAAATCGCTGAGGAAGAGGTTTTAGGGAACTTCCTTAACCTGGACGTACCCTATGTGGCGTGGAGGGACCTGAGCTGACCTTAAAGAACCTAACCTGACCTGAAGTACCTGCACGTAAAATCAACTTACAAGCTCCTTAGTCTCGCTGGTTTATTTGCACAGACTCACCTGCAAAGAAAAAAAGGATATTTAGATTACTTTGAACAAATATCATCATCATCATCATCATCATCACCTGTTTGTCTGTCTGTCACATTTTCACTCTGATTCGCACACGAAGACACAAACATTTTCATACATGCACATATAGATATAAAACATACATACACTGGCTTACATACATACATACACCCCCCAGCCCCCACCCACCCCACACACACGACATAAAACATACATACACTGGCCTACACACATACACACACACACTCACACACACACACACACGAAAACTATTATCGGAGCGTCTAGTGCCCCTGGCCATTAATCATTCTCTGTACTGTATATTTTCTCATATTCTGTCTTTTTCCTCCAAGACTGCCTACGTTCATGGAAATATATGGAAATAAATCAAGAGGGACGGTAGGGTATTATTGGTGTGTGTGTGTGTGTGTGTGTGTGTGTGTGTGTGTGTGTGTGTGTGTGTGTGTGTGTGTGTGTGTGTGTGTGTGTGTGTGTGAAGCCATCTGTCAGTGTGTGGGAGGACTGGTGAATCTCAGGGAACAGACTGGGTACACTATATCAACAGCAGGGTAAAGAAAACAAACACCCATACAATAGAAACTAACTAAATAAATGAATAAATGAATACAAAAGCGGAATCCATCGTTAAAATAAAAACTAGTAAGGAAATAACGAGGTAATATCACGAAACGTAAAATCGCCAAATCCCACTTCAGAAAATCAGTAGAAATCAAACCACAATCACAAAGAAAATCCCAAGACAATACCACTTCGTCGCTAGAGTAAAAAAGAAAAATTCAAGAGTAAAATAAAGTCTGCTTCCTCCTATATTTTTCCAACATGGGTCCACCAAGAAATCGCGCGGGAATACCTTCGAAAATAAGGTAAAAGGAATTCTGGAAAAGGAGTGACAGGAATCAATGGGGCTTGAGCGGGGAAAATTGACAGTGGGTGGCAGGCTGGCTTGTGGATCTTCTCTCCCTCCTCCCTCCTCTCTCTCTCCCCTCACTTGCTCTCTCCTCTTCCCTCTCTTGTCGCTCTATCCTGTGCCTGTTTGTCTGTGTGTTTGTCTGTCTGTCAAACACACACACACAAACACACACACACACACACACACACACACACACACACACACACACACACACACACACACACACACACACACACACACACACACACACACAGTTACATTATCACTAATTTACACAAAGAAACTAACATGCACCCCCACGCACAAATTCTCATTTCATGTCACCAATCATAATATAAACATAATCAACGAACAATTCACACCTTACCTACTCACCCTTGTCCCACTATTTCATATTTGTCGTATTCTTATCGTAATATCATATCATCCATTTATACCCATTTTATTCCTTGTTCACCCACTACCCCACATCACTTACTCAGTCTCCCTTCTAAACCCCATTTTCCTTCCCTTTTTATTATTCTATCACATTAGCATATCTTCCCACAAACTCTCATATCATCATCCATCACCCATCATATGCCCATTACCTTCATCACGCCTCAACAACCCCGTATCTTGCTGAATCTTTCATCATCATACCTACTCTTACACTTTCATATTATCAACCTTCCCTTTATTCACACCATCTACCCCTCCACCCATCCTTCGTCATCGTTCAGTCATCAGCCGCTATACATTCATTATTTTACCTACCCTAACTATCTCATTTCATTATCTATCAACTATCATAAAACCATCGACTCACCCACACCTCACCTGACTCCCATCTACCCACCATCGTTCACCTATCGCCCTTGAGGCATCTAATAAATTATCTATCCTAATAATTTCATATCATTCGTCACCACCATACGTCTATCACCTCATTCACACCTTATCTACTCCACCCTCCCATCTGTTATCACTGTTTATCCATAACGTTTGACGCAGGCATTATTTTATCTAACAATCTATTACCATCCGTCACACATCATAAAATCATCACCTCATTCACACCTCACCTAACTCTCACCTTGCCATCATCGTTCTCCCATCATCCTTGACGCATCCATTAAATTACCTGTCATGTCATCACACTCTCGTAATCTCATCCACCACACCTGACATCCCCATCACATCACCCATCCTTTGCCTCAGCCTTCGATTTTTCCATCCTTTTCCTTCACAAATTTATTAACTTTCTGATGCAACCAGTCACATTATTCTCCACACCTTACAAGTATACTTACCACCTCTCTTGATCGATATTCTACTTCAGGCACACCACTCTTGTCGTTTCTTATTTTTCATTTACACTTCTAGTCTAAAACTTTATTTCACTCATATTTAATATCCCTCACTAGCTTCCATGATACAAAAATTCCCTCACACGCATCCTCTCCTTTATTTTTTATCCCTCCTTTAAGCATCTGGTCTTTCATTTCAACCTATCATTTCATCTCACGCAACCTTTTCATACTCACACACTTGACATAATCTTACCACCTCCCTCTCCACAGCTAACACATGCTACCACATTCCCATCCATACCTCACGTACATCTTCCTTACCACTTCCCATCCTTCACCCACACCTGTCACCTCACACACCACTACTCATTTCATCACACCTCACCAGCTTACATGAAAAGCACCCTACCTCACGCGTATCACCTTGTCATTCTCCCATCAATGCACTCATCACTCAACTTCTCGTCGCACCTCAGTTATATCCTACTATTCACTAACACCTTTCATCTGACAATTTATCTTTTTAACATGGCTCTTTCTTCACATTAGCTTCTATGATTCACCTGATTCTCTCAGATTCATCACCCTTTTCGCTTCTCATTCGTCCCCTCATATTTCACTCTACCCACCCCTCCACACCCCACTAGCTTACATGACAGACACCCTTCCTCACTCACATCACCCTTGTCATTCGCTCGGCACTTAGTCATCAATCAGTCCGCTTCATACTAGCTTCCTTGAGACACATAGTCCTTCACTGCCATCACCCTTTTCACTCTCCACAATTCCTTCACACTTCGGTTTACGGCTGTATATCACACTAACTCCCTTGACATACACACACACACACACACACACACACACACACACACACACACACACACACACACACACAACCTCTATCGCTTTTCATCCTTCTTTGCGCCTCACACCACTCCATCCTACGCCACATCTCATGCTAACTTCCATAGTACGCACATTACCTCAAGCACATCATCCTTTTTACATCCCACCCTTTCTTACACATCTCACCGTGCATCCACTCAAACACATCTCCTTCCTCATTCCCCACCCTTCACCTACCACCTCTCATCTCACATTCCACCCTACTCACCGCACCACACCTTTCACCAGCATACAAGATAAATACACTCCCTCACGCACACCATCCTGTAATTTTTCACACCTTACTCCTCTCGCCACACACTCTCTCGCACATACTACCCTTGTCTTTCCCTTGTACATCTCATCCCTCACACTCCTCTCTACTCACAGTACCACGCGTCCACTGCCTACATGATAGACACAAACCCCCACTCCCAACACCCTCGTCATTCACCCGTCAGCCCACTCATCCATCACCTTCGCCTCTCACTTCTCGCACTCTTGTCTTCGTGGGTCCCAGTCTCACTGCTGTAGATTTCATAACACATCTTTGGTGATTCATTATTTTTTTTTTCTCCTTTTATATCGAAATGTCCTGTTTATGGTGAAGGTGCAAATTATATCTGAAAAAATATATAGATATACAGATACATATAGACAGATAAATAGACAGACAGATAGATAGATATACGCGACCTAAGACAGTACAACAAAGTGCCATGGCCAGAATAAATCGCCAAGAAAAAAGTGCTACGAAGCCTCCAAATCCAATGATATTATGGCCCCACTTTTTTAACTCGTCCCACATCCAAATCACCGACTTTAATCATCTCGGGGCCGTACTCTCGTGGGCTTAGGATGTTCTCCAGCACCTGTTTCTTATTAGTTTACCTTTTGCACATGGCACGTTCACCCCCTTCGCCATGACAGGTCTCCCCTAAACTGAATTAAATTTCTGGTTAATGCAAGAAAAATAAGTTATTGTGGTGAAGAGACAAGTAAACTTTCGTATATTATGCACATACACTTTATCGCTATTATACAAATAGAACTACCATGTGATAGATTATGAAAGTGTAATATGCAAAATGGATGACCACGAAAGAGGTTTTTGAATCCATTATGAAGACGAAAATAAGGCCATACGCTCCTTCAGCCAAAGCTCCTTCTCATGTCCTCTATACCCAGACCAAATTCTAAACCAAAATATTGACATTTCGCTTGCCTCAACCAATTTCAAAACTCAAAATAACAAAAAATAGAATATAAAGTCAAAGCGCGCACCCCTGAAAACGAACATCGAGATAAAACTTCCGGCAAATCGTAATTGAAAAGTCTAGACGGATGCAATATTTTTGGTTTATTTTTCGGCTGGCCCTACAGGAGTGCAGCCATTAGAGCTGGATCCATGATGAAAAAAAAAAAAAAAAAAAAAAGCCTCCACCATATTGCAAAGCCGTGAGATGAAAATATTTACTGATTACAGACTGAATATGGCAGAGTGTTATACAAAAATCTACCGGAGCTTATAATATACAACTCTGCAGTGACAGTAATGTATGAGGCTAAATAAATAAATAAAAAATAAATAAATAAAATAATATAAATGTAATTAAGGTGCCATGTTCTTGTCTACTTCTCATGACATCTTCAGTATTTACAAAAGAATACAGGAAGGTAGTTTTTTTTTTTTTTTAACCCCTTCAGCACAATGATGTCTTGTTTACATAATTCTCGCAACTAACAGACAATTTCATTCAGCTGAGAGGAGGCTTCTTGTAGTAAATGGGTTAATGATGTTTGTTTCCAGTCACCGATAATAATAATAATGAGTAATTTATTTATAACAAGTGCAGCTCTAAATATATCTTATGAAACAGACGTAAATGTGGGAGGTCGATTTCATTTTCCATGTGTGCTTCTGCAAGGTGGGAGGGTGGAGGTGTGGGTAGGTGGTGTATCCTGGGAAGACGGGGTTATTACTGAGTGGTGACGGAAACTCCTTCAGGTCCTTTTGTCTAGGCCTCACCTTACAGGATGCGGTGCCAGCCAACAGATAGAGAGACAGAGTGACAGAAAGACAGATAGACAAACATATACAGACTGACAGACAGACAGAAACAGATAAAGACAGACACACAGACAGACACACGGACTCACAGGTAGGTACCGATAAGTAGGCAGGCAGACACAGACAAGCAGGGACAGATAGATAGTCACAGACAGATAGACAGACAGGCATAAAGATATAAAAATTATGATTGACAGACAACTTTCCAAAATCTCCAGGAAGTGCCACATCCACTATCAATATTTTTCCCTTACACGAAAAAACGATCCAAAGGCATGCATGTCACCTAGTCAAGATGGTATTTAAATCCTCCCTTTCAACGGGAGGAATACAAATCGAATACAAAAAATCATTGGCCATTTAATAGAAGGTGCCTGATCACACTGACTGCGTTTTGGAGTCACAGGCCTTCACCAGAAATTTGCCAACATTTTTCTAAGGCACTTCCAGGAAATTTGGAGGGAAAATGAAGGACAAGTATATCGAAAAAAAAAAAAAAGGGAAAAAAGAAAAAACTGTAAAATTCTGGGGGTCACTGAATAAAAAGGGAGGAAAATAAAATATATGTGAAATTCTGAGTCATTCAAACTAAAAATGAAAACGAAGAATAAGATGTAATATTCCGGAGGTCATTCAAATGAAAAAATTAAAAATGAAGAAGAACAAGAAAGAAGATGTAAAATTTTGGAGTCCATGCAATCGAAAAAAAAAAAAAAAAAAAAAAAAAATGTAAAATTCTGGGGTTCATTAAATAAAAAAAAAAAAAAAAAAAAAAAAAAAAAAAAAAAAAAAGGAAAATTCTGGGCTCATGTGACTTTATTCTGACAGGACCAATGGAGGGGCAAGAAGGAATATCTGTAACCCCTTCACCTCGAGGACGTTGTTTAAATCTGAATCTTATAATATTCTGTTTTGGAGAGCCCTTCCAGAATGATGGGGTTAATGAAGGCTCTATCTAACCTCCCCAGTGCGAAAATCCTACCCCTAGCTGAATAAAATCGTCGGGAGGCAGGGAAAATTCAGTTGACAACGCATCAGGGGATTAGGGGGTTTAAATAATCTTTCTGCCGATGTGTGTTGTCAAGGGCTGAATAAAAAAAATCGTCTGCAGTTAATCATGGTAAAGTGCACTTCCCAGAATGTGTCGGCAAAAGGAAGGTACGGTATAGCAAAAAAAAAAAAAAAAAAAAAAAAAAAAATAACAGCAAAAATTCGCAGGCCATTAAACTACTGTAAGTGACGACCGGACACGACCTGCGTCATCATAGTTATTATTTATTTACTTATTTTACTTATTTATTTACTTACTTAGTCTGGTCTCTTCCGTAATCTTACAGAGTGCATACCTCCGCAGACGCCAATAGAAAAAAAAAATACCATTTGTTCCTGTATCCCAATCCCAGATCCATCTAAAAATACAATTACTCTTCCTAGACCCACTGTCCACCTATTAACCAGAAATCAGATCACCACTTTTTGAGATATCCTGTACACAAACAGACACGGGTGAATACATAACCTCCTCCCAGAATCGTTGTTGGGGGTAAAAACAGCAAAACACAGAAATAACAAGATACCGGTACATCCCCAAAAGCCACACCAAATAGTTAAGCCTTTTTATCGTTCGCTGCAATGGAAGTTTTCACTCAGCCAGATTGGAAAGACTTTTTTTTTTTTTTAACCTTCTCTCTCACTTTCTCTTTCACTGTTCTTGTAGGACTTTCTTTAACTAGCTCAGTAACTCATGTCTGTCTTTTATTTTCTTCGTCATATTCACTCACAGTTCTTTACAGTTAAGTGTCACGCTAAGGAACACACACACACACACACACACACACACACACACACACACACACACACACACACTTCACCCGCACACTCATCCCCTTCAAGCACACATTCCTCTCTCTCTCTCTCTCTCTCTCTCTCTCTCTCTCTCTCTCTCTCAACGATCCTTTAACCTAGACACACGGAACTGCTTTCCTAAATTCTTCCGTGTTCCGACTCTTTGATGTTAACGTTGTCAGATTATTTCGTTAAAGCTACAAAGGCAGAAATTTTGCACTTGAAAGAAAATTATCGCTAACTTTCGCTCACTTCACTCCTCTTGACTCCTTCACTACGATGAGGCCACCCTGAGTTTATTCTTGCTACCTACAGGCAATTTTATTTTTAGATATTTTTTAGGAGAGAGGGGGGGGGTTGCTGTTAATTTCTCAGATTTAGGAGCGTTCCCTTAGGCTGCATAAAATCGTCTGAAGGTAGAAAGACAAAAATAATCCCTCATCGTGGGGAAGGGGCTACGATTATTTTGACTCGGCAGCAGGTGATTTGTATCAGTATATTACAGGTCTGTCTCGTGTCGTAAGGTGCGTTGTCAGGAATGAAGGCTTTTACTGAAACCTTTTCATTATCTGCTTTCTTTCTTCTTCTTTCTCCTTCTTCTTCTTCTTCTTCTTCTTCTCCTCCTCCTCCTCTGACCCCTTTTTACTGAAACCTTTTCATTATCTGATTCCTTTCTTCTTCTTCTTCCTCCTCCTCCTCCTCCTCCTCCTCCTCCACCTCTCTCTCTCTCTCTCTCTCTCTCTCTCTCTTACCAAAGGCATATATGTTCACTGAATACACTGCATTCACTTAACATGAACCCTGAGAAAGATATATACTCGTATATATAGCTTACAAAAAAATAATAATCCCGAGAAAATTTTTATATATTTCGAAACTAACGTCAGACCATTGTTATTCAGCTTGGGAAACACTCACTCTGAAGGGGTTACACACACACACACACACACACACACACACACACACACACACACACAAATAATCAGCACATCTACACAAACTTTAAACTACTTACCGAAAGCCTTAAAAATTATTACTTGTCGCCTTAACCTCCTAATGCCACACTATTTCTCCAGTAAATCAAGCTTCACCCTTCCTCTCCTCAACCCTCCTAAAAAAAAAATAATAATAATAATGGATACAAATGATTACTTAACCCCCTCTTAAACGCGAAATTACTTCTAGGAGGGGGAAAAAAAAAAAACGTGAATTCCATTACCGTCACCTTCACCATCAAACTCCACTTTATCTCCCAGGAATTACATTATGCATCAAGAAACTAACTAAACTACGTACCATCCCCAGAAAAACTCATATTATACTCTCTCCTGTCCTCTAATAAAAAATAACATCATCTAAACTACCCGACCTTCAAACTATTTCCCTCGAATTACTTTATGCATTAGCCTATCTACCTAAGTTCGAATAATAATCTGAATTCCATTATCGCCGGCTTCACCCTCTGATGATTAAGAAAGTTCTAGTATTCTAACCCGTAAAGTTAGGTGATTATATTTAATTGAGAGTGAGTCAAAACGAAGCAGAGAGTGTTGTTACTGCTACAATTATTCTTCCCATGATCTGCTTATCCCTACCGTTTTATTCCAGCTGACGCCAGACGATTTTATTAAGCTGAGGGATTTACGTGAGCCTTAGGGTGTTGACAGAGGTGCAATTAACCCTCTCACATTCTGCTTCGCTTAACGGCAGTCTCTCACGGTCGGGATAAATCTAGTAAAACATTCTAGCTAATACCAGACGAGTATATTGCCCCGGAAGTGAGTCGTAGGAGCCTGAGAGCCACTCAAAACTTCACACTTCCTCCTCCTGACTCATTATCTCCCTCCAGCCTCCCTGTGCCCCTAGGAGAAGCCAGGCCTCCATGATGTAATGAGGGAGAAGGCTAATTTATTCAGGCTGGTCCCCGAAGGCCCGATCAAAGAGGGTCCCCACTCCACGCCGCCCTCCTTCATGAATACACAAAGGGCCCGTGTTATTGTAGAGGGCTTGGCGGAGGGGAGATGATCTGCGCTGCTGATCGTGGTGTTCTATAGAATCGTCTGGCGGTAACAAGGATTAAACTAAGATGTGTTACTGAGGACTGCTGGACATTTACCTGTTCATTTTCGCAGCTACCTGTAAATACCATACTATTATCTCCTCATTCTAAACTATTCATGGCAATTATCACTTTCGTTCTTATCTGAATGTGTCTCACCATCATCTAACCATCTGTCAATTATCCACATATAAACCAATTCTGAGTAAGCGTCACCCAGTTTCCAACCATTAACTCCACCTTCATCCACTTCGTTTTTTATTCATCCACGCATCAAACAAATTCGAGCAAATATCGCTCAGTCCCCTGCCAACCACTCCGCCACCACCCACCCCATCATCCAGTCACATCTCAATCATCCACATCTCATCCACTTTCGAAACACAGAGAACCCACCTTCCAGCCAAACTCACTCCACCATCATCCACTACACTGCTTCAGTCCTATCACCACCTCCCCATTACTTAGTTATTCACAATCACCAAACAACCTGCATCCATTCGCATATCATCCACCCATCAGGAACTGCGCTCCTCGCCGACCCAATCCACCCTCATCCACATATCATCCAACCACCAGTGACTCAACACCTCACCACCCACTCCACCCTCATCCATACAAAATCCACCCACCAGCAGCTCCCAGCTCCTCTCCGACCCAATTCACCCTCATCCACATAACATCCACCTCACAGTATAACTCCCAGCTCCTCATCAGCCCATTCCACCATCATCCACCTGCCGTCACGGAAATGGTAAAGAAGAAATATAGTTTTTTTTTTTTTCCACGGGCCTAATTTTGCTCTTGCCGTATCTCACAGGGAAAGTGGCGGGTATAAACTTTTTTACCACCCCATAACTGAGCTTCACACACACACAAACAAACAGACACACACACACACACACACACACACACACATACACATCCTTTCCACACTAGGCTATGTACACCTTCCGTTGACAGTGACATCATTCATAAATTACCCATTCCACTCCACTCCTTAACACTCATAGTACTATATATGCTCGGACACACACCTCACACATGCTCTCTCTCTCTCTCTCTCCTCCCTTACTTCCCAGCTTCACTTCTTTCCCCCACCAAACTTTCCCACTCTCATGAAAAAGGATCCGCTTTTTTCTTGTCACGTTCCAAACTTCGCTTCGCCTGAATGTATTGGTCTTCCCCCCGATTTATTTTATATGGACATTTATATTTTCGGGCCTCAAAGCGATATGGCCACTACGCTGCTGTTGACTCCTAATTTACCCTGCCTCGAAATACACCAAACTGCAGGAACCAGACTGTGTGTGTGTGTGTGTGTGTGTGTGTGTGTGTGTGTGTGTGTGTGTGTGTGTGTGTGTGTGTGTGTGTGTGTGTGTGTGTGTGTGTGTGTGTGTGTGTGTGTGTGTGTGTGTGTGTGTGTGTGTGTGTGTGTGTGTGTGTGTGTTTAAGAGAATTTTAGCACATACATGACGGGAGGAAGTTTAGTGTTTTTTATTTTTTTGGTAAGAATGCAATCACCATTAGCTCTCCCATGGTCAGCACAACTCTAGTATTTATCCCAGTTAATGCCAGACGATTTCGTTCAGCTAAGAGAGAGTCGAGTCTGAGTCATAGGAGCCTGAAGACAAAATATCAAAGCAATATGGGAGACTGGATTATTTGGGAACTATGTTGAGAGACTTTCGAAGAGTAAATTTTTCAAAGTAGTTCTTATTCATTCCTTATTCGATGGAAATACTAAAAGATTGTACATATCCTTTGAAATGATGGAACAATGTCATACTGGAGAATTATAGAGATTGAGTTCAACCTGCAAATGTCGCGGGATGATGATAATGATTACGATGATGATGATGATGATGAAAACGGCGACGACAGCGATGATGAGGTCCGTTCTAAGGTGGGTAAAATTTGTCTTACGGTAGCAAGAGTTAAACGAAAAATACAGGGTGGCCCATAAGTGACTCTCCGGTTTTCACTCTGCTAGGGGATTTCTCGTATGTGTCGGGGCCGGTTCATTCAGAATTTAGTCTACCCTGCATCATTTACTCGCTTCCTCTTCCCATTGCCACAACCACAGTTACACTAGCAGGCTCGTAAGATACTGCCACGTGCGTTTCTAGTGCCACCCTTTAAATCACTGGACAGAAGGGGTTAAGGGATACAGCAACTCAGGCACCAACACGCCGACCGCCGGAGTGAGAGAGACCAGGGGCCGCAGTGTGTGGGAAATGCAGGTGGGTCTGGTATGTCTGCTGACCAACTTATCAGGACGTGACTGATGATATGATCGCTGGGGAGCACACACGCGCTATCCTTCACACCGTGGGAGAGGAGGGGGGCGTAGGAGGGGTGGGGAGGTGTAAGCGAGGGGGAGGGGAGGAAGAGGATGGATGGGCGTGTGTGTTGGGGGCAGGGGATGGGGCGCTGGAGTGTGTTTGGCGTGTTGTTGTGAGAGGTTAAGAAGGATGGGGGTTGTAGTGGACGGATATTTTGTGTGTGTGCTGGGAAAGGGGAGGGAGCAGGAGAGAGTTATAGCAGGTGCATTGGATGGTAGGGGTTAGGAGGGATGGGGTGGTGTAGAGGAGGAATGAGTGTTTGTGTAAGAAAGATAGGACAGGGAGCTGAGGGATGGGTGATTGTGAGAGGAGAGGGAAGGATAGGGAGAGGTTAGGATGGGTGGGTAGGTGCAGAGGAGGAAGAATCAAGATGGGTGTGTGTGTGTGTAGGGTAAGAGTAAGGGTAGAATGGGGGTGATGGATGTACTGGGAGTGAGAAGAACTAGACAGCAAGGTGTCGGGAAGGGACGATTGATAGGGGATATGGGGGAAGGGAAACGCATAGAAAAGTCGGTGCTGGTGGACTGGCTCGGAATTTACGTAAAATCAGCAAATAAAACAAGGAAGCTCTAAGGGTACAGATGAGAGATGAGAGGACAGGTGTTAGGAGACAGGTATAAGACGGGATGGAGGCACACGTGGAGGAATGGAGGAAAAAGGAGAGGGCAGAAGAGAGTGGAGGTGTGAGGGATACAAGGTAATCTACTTATACTATCTTACTACTACTGCCATCCTCAGCAAATATCAGTGAGAGGTAACGTGTAGAACGACTAAGCATCTCTGAGCATGGAATAAATGCAGGAGAATGTATTAATGTTGTTTAGTAAGAAACAGGTAATGAAAGAAAATACCGTACATGAACCATCACAGCAATGTTTTGATGAGAGAAAAACGAAAGCACACTGTGAAGAAATGTAAGTCTCTATGTTGGTAAAGGAAAGGATTTAACTCTTTCAGTACCATGACATTTTTTTTTTTTATTCCCACGGTCCAGATGACTTTACTCAGCTTTTGAGATACCAAGCGAAGTGAAGGGGTTTGAAACGATCTCCTTTAAGTCTTTCAATAGTATGACGACTTCCTCCTCTCATTATCAGTACCTTTAGATAAATTCAATCAACTCAGGAGGAATTCGCAAAAGTGAAGGTGTTAGGCAATTAAAGAAATAATACAGCCTCTCCAAGACTCACACTCAGCTTCACCCCCCACAAAAAAAAAAAAAAAAAAAATCCAGACGCATTCTCCAATCAGTGTAAAATCTGAAAGACCGAGATTAATTCAAAGAAAAAGCGCGAGAGAGGAGAGGAGCCATGGAATTCGCCCAGATTAAGACCGCGTTCACCGCCACCGCCACCTACAGGATGGAAGGAAAATAGAATGACGACAAGGAGGAGGAGGGAAAAGGAGGAAGGAAAATCGGCGAAGGACAAAGCGGTAAAAAGATTCTCGGTGCAATACGAGCTGAGACGAACTAATTAAAACTGGTCAAAGGAACTAACAAGATCAATTTCAGTGCCGTGATGAAGGAGGAGATGGAGGAAAGTGGATCTGGAAGGCGATCGCATGAGGTGGAGGTAAGTAGGGAAGACAGTGTGAGAGAATATGAGTGAGTGAGGTGAGAAAGTGAAGGGGAGAAAGAATGGAAGGAGTGAAAGGATCAGAGATGAAGACGGAGGAGGTGGAGGAAACTGGATTTGGAAGATGATCACCTGAGGTGTAGCTAAGTACTGTATGGAAGAAAGAGAGAAGGAGTGACAGAAAGTGATGGAGGAAGGGGATGGAGAGAAGAGGGAGAGGATGAATGGAACGACGAGGAGACAGACAACATGGAAAGAAATGTGGAATTAAAAGGTGATCACAGAACGAAATGGTAAGTAGGGAAGAGAAAATGAGTGGGAGAGGAAGAGGAAAGAGGCGGAAGAAAGAAGAAATGCGAAAGAAAATGGGAGAGGGAAAGTTTGGAAGGGAGAGTAAGAGGATGTAGAAGGATGGAGGAGGTGTGAATGACAGAGAATCAGGAAGGTGGATTTACAAGAGCAGATACTCAAGAAGGCAGGATTTATCTGAGCATGGATTATCAGTAAACGGAAGATGAGATACATATAATACTGGGACACCGTAAATGGAGGAATGTCTGGCTGAAACTATGAATGGAAGTGTACAGAATTCTTACTCCCTTTTTTGATCGGCATGAAGAAAAAAGAAAAAAGATGGTTGAAAGTGGCAAAGGTAAAACTCGGGCATTTATAACTGGCACATGTTATACGTAAATTTTTCATACTAATTGCCGTAGTCAAGGTGGCATATTAAGTTTCGTAATGGGTCTTCCTTACCTATTTATTATCCATCCTACATCTTGCTTTCTGTTGTATGTTACATATATCTACTTAATAATGATACATTTGGCATCGGTAAAGGGCATTAGTATCGTGTGATGTTCAGAATAAATCGCTGAGGAAGAGGGTCGCGAAAACATATAACCAACTACATATACGGACCAGAAACTCATGGCGCTAACAGGAAAGTGAATAGAAGTGAAAATAATCGAGTTCCCTTCATTTCAGCTTCCCCGCCTGATCTCTGGTGGATAACTATGAACTGCGTATTTCGGCTTCGTTAAATGTGTTGCTTCTCAGTCTCAAAAAGGTAGGGTGGAAAATCTGGTTGAGATCTTTGGCCAACAGTGCGCTGACATAAGCTGATAGTGATAATGATGATGATGACTAGATAAAGATGATGGGGATGGTGATGATGATAATGACTGTAGATAACGATGATGATGATGATGGTGTAGATGATGACTGTAGTTAAAGATGATGGTGATGATGACTAGATAAAGATGATGATGATGATGATGATGATGATGATGACTAGATAAAGATGATGATGATGATGATGATGATGATGATGATGATGATGATGATGATGATGATGATGCCTGTAGATAAAGCTGACGATGATGATGATGTAAATATCCGTGCAATGCTAGCCTACATGAGGGGGAGGGGATTCCCAATGGCTTATCAGAAATTATTAAACCGATCATAAAATACCTGTCATCAAAAGTACAATCTCTCCACTACCTCAAATTTCCCTCATCCTAAAACCACAACTCCTCCACCATCATCTCCATCACTGTCTCCACCACCATCACCACACACTCAGCCAACACTCAGCCTCACCACCAAAATTCAGATCTCACCACCAGTTCATATGGTATATCTTTCCCTAGCTCGAATGAAGAAATTTTAATCTGCCACGATTACCAAACTAGCCAGACTCCCACCCGCTGTCCAGAACCACTAGCAAGACACAGATCAGTTCAACAGCAAACCTCCTTCACTAGCAAAACTATAATCTCTCCACTAGCTCACATTTTTCTCCTTCAAACAAGCCTGAATAAAATGAAATGTCTGCCATTAACAACAAACTAGCCAAACTCCAACCTCCTCCCCACCAGCAAGACACACAACCTCACTAACAAAACTCCTTCATTATTTATGGCCTCTCCACCAACATAGCTTTATATCTCCATTAACTCAACTCTCCACCCCAACTCCACACCCCCACCTCCCCGTCAATCACACCCCCCCGCTACCACCACCACCACTGCCTCTCAATCACACTTACTATTTCCTGCCGCTTATGGATGATTGGAGGAGAAGGAGGAGGAGGAGGAGCAGGAGGGATGAAGCCAGAGGAGGAGTGAGGGGGAAACAGAGAGACGAAGGGAAAAGGAAGCAAGGAGGGGGATGTGGCAGGCGAAAGGATTGGATAGGAAGGGAGGAAAAGAGAGGCTGGTGTGGGTATCTGAGAAAAGAGATGGGGTGAGAGGAAAGGGGCAGGGAAAAGAAAGGAAAGAAGGGGGGCAGACAGGCAAGGAGAGGGGTAGAGAGGAAAGAAGGATAGGGGTAGAGAGGAAAGAAGGAGAGGGTAGAGAGGAAAGAAGGAGAGGGTAGAGAGAAAATCAGGGGATTGGGAGAAATGGAGGAGGGGGATAGAGGGAATGGAGAGGGGAAGTCAGAAAAGAAAAGGGGTGAGAAGAGGAAAGAGGTGGGGGCAAGACGGATATTTTCTCAAGACAAATGGCCCCCACCCTGGCCCCCAGTTCCCCGTCGGTGCTTCATAATATCCCCGGTAATCGCTGTTATTAGTCCTGCCTTCCACCTTTTATTGGTCCTCGAGGTTAAAGCTGGCAGTCCCACCGAATACACCAGTTACCCCTTCAATGGTTTCTTTCTTTCCTTCGTTCTCTATTCTTTTCTTTTTCACAGACGGGCATACCTCACCCCATTTTGTTCTTTTTCAGTGGAACTATGAGTTATGATGAAGATGATGATTTATTGATGTGTCGCATAATCAAGGGGTGACAATACCTCCCCATCCCCCATCCCTTTCTGCCCCCTCCCTCGAGAAAAAGGTCAACGTAGAGATAAAACTACTGGACAAAATTCCTTTCAAGGTATACCATTTAGAACTGATTATTATAGGCCGTATTTAGAGTGGTACGGGAAGCTTCGTACCACTACAGTCTTAGCGACTTATTTTGCACATTATACCTTAACATTCTCCTCTGCGCTATTAATTCAATTTCATATCGACAAAGTTTTCTTTATTAACATACAATGGGATACTGAAGTGCAATAGCCTATGCAGAATAAACCGCTCAGGAAGTAGGGTTACGGAATCTATGTCTTTCCAAGGCACTTCGAAATGGGATTTTGTCTGTAGTAAGGGATTTATTAGCCTTGGATTTTATCAGAGGGATTATCTCAATGGTGAGGTATTTTTTTAAGTTTATTAGGTAGAATATCATATGTGAGCAAAATGTCTGGTAATAACCTACAACACACACACACACACACACACACACACACACACACACACCGCTCGCTGGTGCAGTGGTAACGCTCTCGCTTGCCAACTGGTGGACGGGAGTTCGCGCCTCGCTCAGGTTGCGAAAAGTTTCACTGACGAAGTGGGTGGTTACTGTCCCCCTTGAGCAAGGGGACGGGTGTGTGCGTGTGTGAAGGTCACAGCCTTGCCCTTAGATCGGACTATATGAGCTCTCAGCTCCCTTCCGGGAGGGTAAAAGCTGACGATCACGACCATCAAGTGATCCTGACCGACCCGGTGAATTACACACACACACACACACACACATGCACGCAAACCCTGGTGTATCCACAGCTGTGAAAATAACGTGAGAGCCCATACACACACGGTAATTAGGGAGAGACCACACTAATAATGTACTCATGTTAAAAATATATATATATATATATATCTCCCAGCCACACGGAACGGTAAACCACTTATATAATCACAACAACAACAGCAACAACAACACACAAACAACAACACTCCCACGCTCCAACTGGATATAGAAAAGCTCCACCATTCATCCCTACTCAGTGATGTCAACAGCCTATTACCTGTACCTATGATGTTTTGTGTACTTCGTGGATGTAATTCTTTGTCTGTGGCTGCATAAGGACTATACCCACATTACTCTAACTTGGCCTAAAACTGCCCTCTCTCCATCTTGAATGCCAAGTTGTAACATTAGATTAACACACAGAGATGATACTTCTTCATAGTCATGAAGAAGTGCTATGGAAAGAACGCAGAGCCGAAATACTGTCCTTTTTCTGCCACTGGGCGACGTGATATAAACTCCATAATAATTTTTTTCTTTATATATATATATAATTTTTCTCATATCAAGACGATTTTATTTAGCTTATGGGAGACTCTTGTACTGAAAGACTTAACGATGGCGCGAAAAATCTCTCCGAAGCCGAATATAATCCTTTCAATTCAAAGTAATCTCTCCTGAGCTGGTATAATCCCTACACTTCAAAGTAATCTCTCCTAACCTGAGTCTAATCCCTCCAATTCAAAGTAATCTCTACTTAGCTACATAAAATCCCTCCAGTAAAAAATCATAAGTTAGCTTCAGCAGATAACGGAAAAAAATTGCTGTGTCGTACTGAGAGAGTTAAGAAGGAGGAGGAAAAGGAAAGTAAGAAAAACTGAAGAGTAAGCAGCAATTAAGAACCACAACAAAGTACTTGAGGTTCTTACAAGGAGATAACACAACTCCTCAAGAAAAATGTGAGTTCTACGCAACGCCCTGGGAGAGAAGTGGAGTGGGGACGAGTGGGGTGGAATGAAGTTGGGTAAAGTGAGTGAGGTGGAGCGGTGTGGGGTGCGGTTGGGTGAAATCAAATGAGCTGGAGTGAGGTTGAAAGAGGTGGAATGAGGTGGGGTGAAGTAGTGTGATGTGGGGTTGAGTGGTAAAGAATAAAGTGGAGTGGAGCAAAGCGGAGTAGGGTGGATGAGGTGGAGTGGAAAGAGTCATGTGGAGTGAGGATGGAGTAGACAGAGTGAGGTGGAGAGTAATACGGTGAAGTGGAGTAGAGCTGGAGTGAAATTGAGTCTGGTCGGGTGGAGACAGGTGGGATGGAGTGGAGTGAGGTAGCGTGAGGTGGAGTGAGGAGGGGCTTGTCGGAGGAGTGGTTCAGGTCGAGGCTAATGAGGTACGTCCACACACGCTATCACGCTCACTTACTGCACCACCTCTCACTCTCACTCTTCTCTTTAATCACATTCTTCTATTTTACTGACCTTACTCTACGTGTAATTATCCATCTTTACCTTCTTTCTATTTTACTAATTTTATATCATTTCTTGTCACGCTCTCACTCTCATAAACCCTCACTCTTACACCGTAACTTTCAATGCTCTTACGGATGTCGGTTTCCTGGTACTCTTATCACTTTTACTTGCCTCACAGTCACTCTCACGTTCACAAAATCGAACACTCTCAATCCAGTTTCATTAGTTTTCCTTCACTCTTTTCCTCGTCTCTGTCATCATCACCCTTCATTTCACGCTTTACCTTTTCCTCTCTTTATTCAACTCTTCCTCTTCGTTTTCCAGTCATTTCCAGCAATCGATTCCCTTGCCTATCACTCACTTGCAATTTTTCCCTCTCTTCTTCATCTCACTTTTCTTGTGTCACTGTCAAGTTTTCTCTTTGTCAATTTCACGTTCTTCTCTTATTTTTCGTTTCTCTCATTTTCTTTTTTCCTTTCTAATTCTCTTACTTTTCTCTCACTGTTTTCCTTTCTATTTCTTCTACATCCTTTATCTCTTACTTTCTTTTTCTCCTACATTCCTTTTCTCTCACCTTCTCTTTCTCTTTTTATTTCCCTTAGATTTCTTCCTTTTCTCTCACCTTCTTTTTCTCTTTCTTTTCCTTTCTTTTTCTTCTACTTTCTACATCCTCTCACTATCTTTTTCTTTTACTTCCTTTTCTCTTACATTCCTTTTCTCCTACTTCCTGTTTCTCTCACTTTCTTTTCCCCTCACTTTCTTTTCTCCAACTTCAACTCCTTCAACTACCATGACGTCTTTTATCATCACATTTCCACGGTTTTCACACGATTTTTATGCAACTTAGGAAATACCGCTTGAACTGAAGGGGTAAACAGAGGCTAGTGGCATATCTAACCCCTCCAGGTCTTAATGGAAAAAAAAAAAAAAAAACTAAGCTAAAAAATCGTCAGGAGGGAGAAAAAAATGCAAGACGTCCTCGGGCTGAAAGGATTATAATTTTCTATCTCATCTACTTCTACTTCTATTCTCTCTCTCTCTCTCTCTCTCTCTCTCCCTCAATTTTAGTCTCTTACCTTCCTGCACCCTCTTTTAGGCAACTTTTACTTCTCCAAAAGTTCACCTCTTTCCTTTTCCCTCCAAATTTTCCCTCTTTCCTTTTTACCTCTCTCTCTCTCTCTCTCTCTCTCTCTCTCTCTAGCCTACTCCTCTTCCCTTTCCCCCCAAAATTCCTTTCTTCCTTATCTTCAATTTTTCCCTCAACTACTCCCCTTGGTTCTCTTCCTTCTGACTTTCCTTAAATCCTTTTCTGTCTTCCAACCTCCATTTCTTCAGTTTCTTTCTCCTCGCTCTCATTCACGTCTTCCTCATCCTTACCCATTGTCCTTCACCCTTTCTCTTTCTTCTTACCTCTCTTTATTTTCATCTTGGTCTCATTCTCAAGTCTTCCTTCATCTTCATCAGTAAAACAGGAGAGGATCATCAAGGTGTGGCGTGGTAAAATAAATCGCTGAGGAAGAGGCGTTGCGGATTTCAGGGAGAGTCTGGAGCTTTTTAGGGAGCTTCGGGGACCAGCTCTATTATTCTGGCTTAATCTGAAACTCTCCCAGATTCTAGGTGCTTCACAACTCTACTTTGAACTTCTGTAGCACCCACCAACTTTGTCCTTCCCCTCACCTTCTTTTCACCCTTTTCGTGTTCTTCCTTTTCTTGTCTCTTAGAGTTTAGAGTTGTTCTTATACCTTCTACTCTTCTCTTTCTTCCTCCACTTATTCCTCCTCCCTCCCCCCTCCTTTCTTCTTCTTTTCCTCCTTTTTTCTCTCCCTCTTTCCCTTAGTGTCACTCTCCCTCTTTTATTCTTTTTCTGATTCGTTCCCTTTTCTTTTCTTTTCTTCTTACCTCCATCTCCTTCCTCGGTAGCTCCTCTTCCCCCCCCCTCCTCCTCCTCCTCCTCCTCCTCCTCCTCCTCCTCCTCTCCTCTCCTCTCTTCTCTTCTCTTCCCTTTTCTTCTTTTCTCCTCATCCTCCTTCTCCGCTTCCTTCTTCTTTGTTAGTTCATATTTTTCTTCCTCGTCTTCTACTTCTCCTCTTCCTCCTCCTCTTGTTCTTCTTCCCCTTCTTCTCCTCCTCTTCCTCATTTTCTTTTTCTTCCTCCACAGTCCAGCCAGAGGAGCCTGCTAGGTCTGCCATCCTCCCACGCTGTCTGCTCTCCGTTATGGTTATGTTTACCGTTTTCTGTCTCGGAGTGGACGTGGGTTGAGTCTCAAGTTGTTTTCAAGGGCGACTTAAAAAAAATGAAAAACATTTAACTCGAAACCAGAAAGAGAGAGAGAGAGAGAGAGAAATATGCTTTGACTCCAGCATGACTCGCATAATCAATGGCTAATGAAAGTGTTCATAAAATACAAATTTAAAGTAAGTAAACAATAAAAGTAATTAAGTAAATAATAAAATAAAGTACGAGTAAACGTAAACAAATAAATATATACATGAAGGTACCATCTGTGTCTAACAGTGAAATATGAAGGGATACAAAATTTATAAATATTCTCAATTAACCTGACAGTACTGCACCATGACGTCTCTTATTATTATTATTATTATTGTTGTTATTGTTATTATTATTACCCCCCAATGTAGGCGGCACGCATGCTCAGACTAGCCAATAATTACAGTTAGCCAAATTTAGAGATGAGTTAATAGATTCACTAGTAGATCAGTCTTCTCTACAAGGTGGCGTATTTAATGATCTACTTCTTGGTATCCGTAGATGAGTTTATTCAGTCTGTCTACCCCTTTATCTACCCCTTCATTTACACGATACTCTCTTACGCCGAGAAAAAAATCGTCTGGTAGTAGCAATAATAAAATTTAGATGAAGTCCTAGGTCTGCAGGGGTTAAGAGAACTAGAATATTAATTAAAGATCCCACAGAGTACTCAGATCTAGGAACTCTCTCTCTCTCTCTCTCTCTCTGGCTAGGCACCTTTTACGCTGTTAATAAAACTTTTCCACTAGCGCTCCCCGGTGTAACGCCCACAAAACTTTCCCTTGGGCTTCCACTCTCTCTCTCTCTCTCTCTCTCTCTGCGTGTGTGTGTGTGTGTGTGTGTGTGTGTGTGTGTGTGTGTGTGTGTGTGTGTGTGTATGTGTGTGTGTGTGTTAGCGGGCGCGAGTGTTTCCACCTTCTCCTTTCTCACCCTCCCCCTTCTTTATCCCCACTCCCTCCCCTTCCTCCTCCTCTCCACCTCCTCCCTGCACACGGCCTCTCTTTACTCATGTGTTATTGCTCACTCCCCGGGGGCGGGTCTTGAGTTAGAGAAAGGATCAAAACCTCTTACATCTTGAAGACAAAGTACACCCTTGGGGGAGATCTAACACTTCCTTGAGAAAAATGACAAAATGGAGTGTCTTTCTTCATTTCCTTGACAAAACTGCAAAATTAAACAATTCTTCGTTGGTGGGTTTGTTCTCACCCAACGGGATGATTTTTACCTCTCTTTCTCAGTCTCCCTCCGCCTTCTCCTTGGTTACTAGTCAAATCATCCTTCAGTCCGACTACACTAAGCCATCAACTAAGCTAGAATGAGTTTGGGGTCTTTGCTAGACTAGAAAAAGCACACTACACTCGAAATCATTTAAGCTGTAGACGAGACAGACAAACCAAATGCCAATAAATGACGAATAATCCTCAATCCCCATTGTCTCATCATTCCCAATCACCTCCTGGATTCGAGTCTCTTCCCTTCAGGTCGTCTCTAAATGAATTCTCTACCACTACATCAGCCAAGTTACTGAATAAAACACCCGTCCATCCACAGCCAAAATATAGCTCGATTTTCGCCAGGTACTGTAAGTAAAATAAACACGGCCATGTCACCTCGCACGTCAAGCTTGACAGGAATGGTATTAGGAGTGTGAAGTAACATCCTGAGTGAGCGAGGAGGAGGAGGAGGAGGAGGAGGAAGGGATTGAGTTTGGTGGGAGTGTTGGAGCTTCAAGACGGCTGTGGAGGTGCTTGTTTCTTCTTCCAGTTGATCAAGTTCCTTTAATCTTCTTCACTGGGTAGATCTGAGAGAGAGAGAGAGAGAGAGAGAGAGAGAGAGAGAGAGAGAGTGTGTGTGTGTGTGTGTGTGTGTGTGTGTGTGTGTGTGTGTGTGTGTGTGTGTGTGTGTTAAATCTATACTTATCTTTGTTTTCTTACTGCTTATTGCTCTTGCACATGTAGCTTCTTTACATACACTTGCCCATCTTAAAAATTTCCTCACATCTTCTCAGAGTAACCATATCTCGTACCTTCCTTCCCTACTTTATTAGATTTCAGCATCATTTTCTTCTATTTAATTCTTTTTTTCTTAATTTACTGTCCTATGTCTTATCTTAAATTCTGTTTGCATTTTTCTCCTGCACTGTGTTCATTATTTTTCTCTCAGTTCTCTTCATCTGTGTTTTGCTTTCTCACAATCTACTCACATTTTTTATTATTCTTGTCGTCTACTTTTCCATTCGCTTGTCTCAGCTTTTTTATTTGTCGTTGTTTTTGTGGTCTGTTATTGTTTTTGCAGTCACGGTTGTTGTTTTTGTAGTCTTTGTTGTTTTTATAATCTTTGTTGTGTCTGTAGTCTGTTGTTTGGTAGTCTTTGTTGTTTTTGTAGTCTTTGTTGTTTTTGTACTCTGTTGTTTTTGTAGTCTTTGTTGTTATTGTTTTAGCCTTGAACTTTATTTTCCTCTCCCTTCCACTTTCCTCAGTTTTGCCATTTTTTTCCACTTCCTGTATTTTTATGTTTTGTCTTCCAACCATTTTTTCGTTTCGCTTTAGTTCTCTTTGTTGTCGGCTCAGAGTTTTGTTCCGTTTTTATATCCTCTTGACTTGGTTGGGTGTTTTATATTTCCTTTTTGTTGGTTCTGCTTTTAATAGTTTTTACTTAGTCTCGTTTTTATTTTTCTCTGCACTGATTTCCAATGTTCACTTTTTCTTTTTTCAGTTTTCGCGGTCATTTTCTTTTTCACTCACGTGTCTCATTTATTCCTTCTTTTTTCATGTAATATCTTAAAATTTTACCCTAGTTTCCACCGTATGACAATCACAGTTTTTAAGTATTTAATTTTCTTCCTGTAATATCTTTAAATCTTTCCCCAGTTTTCCTTATATTACACTCACTGTCTTTAAACTTTTAACACTCATGTATTCCCTTTTTCTTCCTGTAATATCTTTAAATTTAACCTCAGTTTTCCCTGTATTACACTCACTACTTATGCGTCTGACACTCCCAAATCCACCGTATATGAAAACAGCAAAATTCTCACAAAGACACGCTTAACCAACTGCATACTGCCCACTGGAATACAATGTCAAATTATATCCCCAGAAGCAAATTACCAGAACAAAGCAATTATTCTTCGCAATCCTTGTAATTTCCTCTACCATAGGAAAGGAAAGAAAGTTGAATACAATACATGTCCGTGTGCCGTAAAAGTAAATAAATGGGACGAGAGAGAGAGAGAGAGAGAGAGAGAGAGAGAGAGAGAGAGAGAGAGAGAGAGAGAGAGAGAGAGAGAGAGAGAGAGAGAGAGACGTAAGGATTTATCGATCTCATTAACAACCACTTATTATGCTAGTAAATTTGTAACTCCTACGGGAAGGGAGAGGGAAGATGGAGCTGGGAGAGATATTTAAAGAGCTTTACACTAAACCTTCCCATTCTATAACAGAGAAACAGGGATGCCAAAATAATAAGGATGATCAACACGTATTTTCGAACAGAAATGCATACGATGAAATGTCAGCACAATTTAACAATATTACATTAAGTTATCTTAGTGAAAGTGGTGTTCCGAAGAATAATTTAATCGCTTGATGTACATAAGATTAAAAATTCAATTGAACCACAACCAGTGACAGAATCAGTCGAGGGGTAGGCAGTGCGAAGTTAAAAGTTCAGAATAATATATGTAAAAGTCCTGTAAGATTCTGACCTAAACTTATCCCTCTTCTCAATCTCGCAGCAACCAAATTCCTCCCTCCGATATTCTCGTGAACGACAAAAGCTTTCCACCCCGAATTTCTCAGCTCCACAAAAACGCCCCGCGCGGCCAGACTCACCGATACAAACAATCATGGCGTGGCAAACAAGTGAGGAAACCCGGGCAACATTATTCAGATGGGTTGAGAACTGTGCGGGGAGGCCTGAGGATTATGTGTATTTCACGAAAGTTATGTATATGTGTGTGCCGAGTGCGGTCCTTTTGCCGAATACTGTTATTCTGATAATATTGTTTTAGTGAACATTCTGCATTCTCCTCCATTATGTTACTACATCATATTATATATGTATATACATATACAGCATTTATATATATATATATATATATATATATATATATATATATATATATATATATATATATATATATATATAGAGAGAGAGAGAGAGAGAGAGAGAGAGAGAGAGAGAGAGAGAAGGAAGGAAGAAGGAGAAGAGAAAAGATGAAAGATGAGTGGAGAACACAGAAAAGGGAAAGAGGATTAAGAGAAAGTGAGGCATTTCTAATTTCTGTTCCTTTCCCCCTTTTTTCCTTCCAAGAGGCCTATTCTCCCTTACTACTGTAGACCCCTCCTAGCGACGTCCAACAAGGCCATTAACCAAGGATTTACGACTCTCCATCACGGAATATAATTAATGAACATGTCCTTTGAGTTTGAAAAATCCCACAATGAACACCAGGAGGAAGGGAAGAGGGAGGAAATGGACTGCAGGCGAGGAGGAGGAGGAGGAGGAGGAGGAGGAGGAGGAGAAAAAGAAGAAAAAAGAAATAAGGAGAAAACTTAAGATGGGTTATAATTCTGCCTATCGAGTGCACGGTCATTCAGGCAATCAATTAATTTCATCCAAGTCTCAATTTTCCTCTAGAACAAGAGATAGGGATACAAACTACGTCCAAAACGAGGCGGAGTCTAAATGAGGAGGAAATGGAGTGGAGGTGGGATGGATGTGACTAGCAGCTGGGGAGTAAAAAAAAAAAAAACATAACGGCGAAAAAATGTGGTGTTTACGAATAAGTTAGAACCGTGGTGGTGGTGGGCGAGGGGAAGAGTCTGCCGGGATTACTAAGGAACCATTAAAAGTTCTCGATAAAAAACCCGGCCTGATTTCTGGTCCATTTTAGGAAAGTGTTATTCGTACTGAATTTTATTTGGATGGCAAGATGCTGGATAAACCAAGGTAATGTGTGCTAACTATTTTGCTGTGTGTGTGTTTTTTTTTTTTTTTTTTTAATGGAACACTTTGGCTTACACTTCATGGCGCCCATACCGATCAACCTACACTTCCCATCAACATACACTTCCCACTGTCCCCATCCCAAGCCCTTCTACCCATTCCTCTCCAAACATTCATCTTTTTTTTTTTTTTTACACCTTCCCTATCCCTCAACCCACCTACCCTCGACAACAATCCACATCTAAACCAGTGAAACCCTGCCACTGACAATACCAACCCCTCACACACGGCGTATAGCTTTTCATTTTGTGTAACTTTCACCGTTTCCCATCGCCTTTCACAACCCCACTACATTCCCCCACACTTTGCTGCCACCTCATCCAAAAATCTGAACCTCAAAAAACAAAAAACACAGATAGGGGTGAGTTTTAGCATACGCCATCCTAACTTTGAGCTAAATATACTTCCATTTTTTATCTGCTGCATATGAAGGGACTTGAACCTGAATGACTGTTGTTCGAAGGGTTATTAAGATCTGACGCAGATGCACGGTCAACGAATGCACTTGTTCGAATCGCGCAAGGGAATGTCATTATGATTTTCGGAAAGCGAGCGAGAATGTGTTTAGGGCACAACAGAGGCAGTTGCACAACTTTAATTCCCTCTTTTATGAATATGGAAAGTGTGGCAAACTTTTCGACAGCGAGGCACAGTTTTTTTTCCTCCACTTCCCCCCACGCTAAGCAATTTTCGCTCATGATTTCGTTTATATTTCCTCTGTTTATTGTTTCTGTATCTTGTTTATTTCTTAGTACCTCTCTGATTCATTTAGGTGTCTCCCGTGTGTAGCTGTTTCCTTCACTGCATCGTATTTTTTCCTTTCTTTTCCCCCAGCTAAGTAATTTTCTCTCGAGTTCTTTAAGTTTCCCTTCGTTTATTGCTCCCATTTCAGTCTTCTACGTTTTCCTCGTCCCACTCTTCCTAATTCAGGTCTCTCCGGTGTCTCGCTCTCTCCTTCACTGCATCTCATTTTTCTTTTTCACTTTCTCAAAACTACGTAAATTTCGCTTTTAATTTCGTTTAGTTTCTCTTAAGTTTTCATTCCTGTTTCATCATCCTGTGTTTTAGCTGGTCCTGCTCTTTCTCACTTAGTTCACATTTGCGTGTTGTTATTCCCTGCAGTGTTACCAGTTTTCTCTTTCATTTCCCCCCTCCTCTCTCTCTCTCTCTCTCTCTCTCTCTCTCTCTCTCTCTCTCTCTCTCTCTCTCTCAATTCCCCCACATCGTCCTCAGTACTCTTAGAAAATGCTGAAAGTGAGAGGAGGGAGAGAAAGAGGGTGAGAAAGAAACATTAAGAAAGAAGAGAGAGAGAGAAAGAGGGAGGAGAAGGAGGGGGGACAAAAGAGATGAGGGAAATAAGGGCTGGGAGAGAAAAGAGAGAGAGAGAGAGAGAGAGAGAGAGAGAGATTTCGTATGAAAGCTTTATAAGCCTTGAATGATGAATGAATGTGTGTACTCTGATGATGAATTCTCTGCCTTTCCGTTTCTGTGGTCCTGTGTCTGAATTCTACCCATCCCTTTTATCAGAGTGAGACTGAGATGATGATGATGATGATGATGTTGATGTTTATGATTAGAACACTCCCTTATTCATTCGACAAAATCATGTCGGCAAAGTTCCAAGGTTGTGTGTGTGTGTGTGTGTGTGTGTGTGTGTGTGTGTGTGTGTGTGTGTGTGTGTGTGTGTGTGTGTGTGTGTGTGTGTGTGTGTGTGTCTATGCATTCCTCTAGTTATCCTCATAATTACAGTATATCAGTTATCATGTGTTCTGCCAGCGTATCACTCCTATTGTCCTTCTTCTGTATTATGTCTTTATATGTCCTGCCGTTCGTGTATTCTTTTACTACATCTATTTTGTGTGTCTTTATACCTATGCTCTTTATCTTTTCGCGTTTACATCAACTCGATATAGCCTGTCCTGGCGATTATTCCCTCCTGTCCTTCCTCTGTATCTATTTTGTATGCCTTTCCTATTTATCTATCCTGTGACTTTCCTCTCTATCACCCTCTCTATTTACATTAACTCTTCCGTATGTGTCCCTCCCGCTTACCTCTCCATATGCCCTTCCCTCCCTTTGTGTGTCATTGCGGTGTGTCCTGCTTCCCGCTAATGTGTCCTGCAGTAGATATTGCATTTAATTCATGAGGAAGCGGTAGGAGGAGGGAGATGGAGGAATTGGAGAGAGGAGGGGGGATGGACAAAAAGGGAAGGAGGGAGAGAACAAAAAAGAGGGTAAAAGAGGGTAAAAGGGGGAGGGAAGGTGGAGGGAGGAGAGAGGGAAAAACATGGGAACGTGACAGCAGGATGGAGGGAAGGAAGATGAGAGAGAAGGGAGGAGGGAAAGTGTTTAGCCAGGCACCCTTACCTAATATACTGGACCTAACCTAACACAGAGGCATTGTAACTGACTTAACCCTATTTTGAGAGAGAGAGAGAGAGAGAGAGAGAGAGAGAGAGAGAGAGAGAGAGAGAGAGAGAGAGAGAGAGAGAGAGAGAGAGCAACAGAATATCCCAACCCCAGTCAGAAAACGAGTGGGCCAATTAAAAGACCATTTGCTACAACTTATATCACTTCAAGGGCCATAAAGAGAAGCCTTGTTGCAGCTTTATCCATGGCACCAGCACCAGTGGGCCAGGTTGTTGAAAAGCTGGCTCACATTTGGCTCACAGGCGCTGGGTGAGCTGAGGACTGCGCACTTGACTCTCCTGCTTCGTAATCAGAGTAGAGAGCATATTGTTTTCACCCTTGTCGGTCGGCTTGTCTCTGTCTCTACCCGTCTGCCTGTCTGTCTATGCATGTCAGTGTGAAAGTCTCTCCTCCGTCTGTCTGTCTGTCAATCTGTCTGTCGGTTTTTTCTGAACTAATGAAGGGATCGTTATAAATATAAACTGAGTTATTCACTCAGTAAAAAAATAATAATAATAATATCCGAAAACTTTCAACGTCTCTCAGTATCATAAAGGGCATGAAACGTGAAGTGATAGAAATATGAGAGAGAGAGAGAGAGAGAGAGAG
The DNA here is from genome assembly GCF_032717465.1 of Coenobita brevimanus. NCBI lineage: Eukaryota > Metazoa > Arthropoda > Malacostraca > Decapoda > Coenobitidae > Coenobita > Coenobita brevimanus. Next base: position 11,542,576 of record NC_137045.1, read on the forward strand.
AGAGAGAGAGAGAGAGACAGACAGACAGACAGACAGACAGACAGACAGACAGAGAGAGAGAGACAGACAGACAGACAGAGAGACAGAGACAGAGACAGACAGACAGACAGAGAGGAGAAGAACAACAAAATAAACCGACAAAGCGAGACAAGGAACAAGGAAATAATCAGGGAAAGCGTCATGAAAAGCAAAATTAAAACTATACAACTTAACAGATACAAGAGATGACGTGAGAGAGCTAGAGTGAAATCCATCTGTCAGAGTCTCCCGTCAGAGCATAATATAACCAGAGAATTTTCGTGTCAGAGCAAATCACGGCCAGGAGACGAGAGAAGAGACAGACACGAAAAATAAAGAGAAACATGACTGAAACGTTGACACCTCATTCTCTAAACGTGATGAAAATGAACACGAAAGCGAAACGCAGATCAGGAAAATAGAAGAAAAGCTGGACGATGAACAAAAAAATGAATGAAAAGCAGGAAGAACAAGAAAATGAAGGCACAGCAGGACGAAGAACAACTAAACGAAGGAAAATCAGGGCGAAGAGCAAGGAAATGAACAGAGGTACCGAAAGAAGAAAAAATACAAAGAAATGAATAGAAACTGCAAGACAATAAAGGAGGAAATTAACAAAAACAGCTAGGTGAGGAACAAGGAAATGAACAGACAGTGAAGCGAAGAACTGGAACGAGAACAAAACTTATGTACCGTCACTTCAACCTTTAAACATGAAAGGCCTAAACATACCGCCCTGCTTAGCTATCCTTTTATTCAACCAATTTCATGGCAGTAATCTTCTCTGTCTCAAACAATCTCAAAAATATCACTAGGTCAGCTACTGTCTGCTTTTCTTTACACTACTTTATACGAGAGTGTTGTCCAGTCGTCACAGCCCCGTTAAAACGTAATTTAGCCAGGAGCCCTTTATGTCAGAGCAAATCAGCGCCGAGATCCACTGAATAGCGGGAGGTTAAAAATACCTCCCTTCCCCCAACGCCCCCTCCCCCGTCCCCTTGCGGTCTGGCCCTCCTGTTTGGTTTGAGGCTGGAATGAAAAAAAGAAAGAAAAAAAGAAAGAGAAACAGGCGGGATGCCTGACTGAAGGTGCAATTCGACTTTGAAAAGTAAAATAAATATTTCAAGGCAAATGGCAGTGAAAGGGGAAGAGTAATTAATGTATAACAAAAATGAGGGGAAAAAATTATATATTAAGTCTTCACTGGGGAGTGCTGTCACGGAATTTGCACACGTTTGCTTATGTCTATTCTACACAATGGCATTTTATTGTAAGTAAGCATAAATTTCGAAATCTGGCAAGAAAAATTAGACTTCCAAATGTGGTCTTTCACCGCTGAAGTGTGTGATCGAAGAAAGCTTGTCGAGAAACAAACACACACAAAAAAAGGAATAACTCTGAAACACATATGGTTCTGGTACCTTTAAATAATTTCTGTGTACTATAGTATAAATATTATCTAAATATTTTTCCCCTTTTCTTTTATGATTTCCAGTCTTTTAAACGCAGTGTCCTCGCATCTCGAAATGAACGGATCTTGCATTTAGCTTTGCTATTTTGTTTTCATTTTTTCTTGGAAGGAGACATTTTGCGGGCTTCTGGATTTTAGTTCCTTCTTCACTGCATAAAAAAAACTACATCTTGCTGATAATGGCAACCCCTCGATGTCTCCCCTAAGCCAAAAAATAAATAAATAAATAGATAAAAAATAAATAAAAATCATCTGAACGCAACAGAAGTTAAAAAAAAAAAATGTATTACCGGACTCAAGAGCTTAATGGATACTCAGCTCAAGCAGGCTGATTTACACAGCGCTTAGTCTGAACCAGGCGAGATTAAAATTTCCCAGAACCGAGGTGTCCTAAGAGGATAAAAGGAGTAAAATTCCAGTAAGAGACCAGAGACAGTGAGCGTGTGAGGCGCTAGGAGGCAGAACCAGAAAAAAAGACAAACCTAACAAAACCAGACGACCGGAACAAACGTAACAGTACCATACGCAGGAGCCTCAGAGCCTTTCGATTAATGCCTTTGGTGTGATGTGGTGTGGAGTTGTGTGGTGTGGAGTTTTGTGGTGTGGAGTTGTGTGATGTGGAGTTGTGTGGAGTGGCTTTCCCAGGACCATTAAAGACTACGGGAGCAACGCACCTCATGTCAGTAAATCGTCAGTGAGACTGACTGACAGAGCCGTTCCTAGAGATGTTCCGGTATCCAAAACACACACACACACACACACACACACACACACACACACACACACACACACACACACACACACACACACAGTAAGTACATTATTCCCGGCAGAGCGGCTCATGCTTCAGCCGGTATGGCCAGGAGGGAGCAAACATCGGAAATTTTCATGCCCCAGAGAATTTCACATGAATATAGAGCTTCTCAAAAAAGGTCTCTCTCTCTCTCTCTCTCTCTCTCTCTCTCTCACACACACACACACACACACACACACACACACACACACACACACACACACACACACACACACACACACACACACACACACACACACACACACACACACACACAGCATGGGAAAAAACTTTGGCTATAAAACTCACAGAAATATAATGCATCGGTGACAGAGGTGTGCAAGAGGCTGTGAAATTAATGATAACCAGGAAGGCAGCAGGTGGGAATGAAGAATGTGCAAATGTTATAGTCACTCATGAACCCGAGGACGTCAATTTCGTCGTATTCTTGCTGCTCCCAGGCTATTTTTTTCGGGTTGTATTCTTAGTCACATGGCAGGCTTCGTAGCGCACCTTCGGTAGCGATTTATTTTGGATATTAACACCTCAGAATCCAACTGTGTGTTATTGATGGAAACTATGTGGATATTAAAACGGTGTCAGTAACATGGTAGAGAATATTAAGGGGTAATATGCAAAATAAATCGCCAAGGAAGATGTGTTTGGAACGCCTCCCAGACCACTTGGAAAATGGACCCATAGGTGAAGCCTAATACTGAAGGGGTTAACAAAGGTGTATTATTACTATTATTATTATTATTATTATTATTATTATTCTATCTTATGGAAGGTGCTATGTATGTGTAGTGTGGCTGAGAGAGAGAGAGAGAGAGAGAGAGAGAGAGAAACACACACACACACACACACGGCAAAGCAGACACCCATTACGCTAGGCGGCAGTAAATCGCGTCAGAGAGGTCTCCCACTCGGGCCCGGCAAAGGAAGGTAATGCCGAAAGCGTTCCACACGGGAAAAAAAAAAAAAAAAAAATCTCGGTACACCATTCAGGCGGAAATAAAAAAAGAAAAAGAAAAAGACCCGGAGAAAAATACACAGAACTGAAAAACACGTCAGCTAGAAAAAACGAGAAAAAAAAAATCAGAGGGGGAAACTATAGCAACAAAACGCCAAAATATTTTTCTATACACTTCAGAAAGGGAGGGATGGAAAAACACACAGATCAGAGGGGAAGCTGTAGCAGGTAAAAAAAAAAAAAAAAAAATGTCAGCTGGGCAGAATACATGACTCTTCGTTTGTAGCTGTTGTAAATGGAGCTCAAAACTAAACTACTATTAAAACTACTACCTATAAAAACTAAACTACTATTATAACTATTACTACTACTACTACTAAGAACTAAACTACTACTACGTTCACAGACTCCAACAGGACTTCAAACATCGTCGGTATATAAGAGCCAAACAAATGTCTCTTTAATTACTGGCTACGTTACTACTGTATGTTCAATTTTCGTTGGTATGGATATCTTCGGCGCCCCCCTATGTGTGCGATTTATTTTACTTACAGTACTTCAATCTTCTCTTCTATAGTACTTACAGTTTTACAGTATGGATATGGGTGGCATAAAATAACTGCGAAAGCTGATGTGTACGGACGTAAAGAAAACAGCCAAAATGTCTCTCTCTCTCTCTCTCTAACTCAGGTGAGGTGTCGCCCTGAGGTCAGAGAGGGGCGGGGGGTAGCTGCATTTATTATTCCTGTGTCAGTCGACGTGCACAACGGAATGAAACAGACAGCAGGAGGAAGGGGAAGAGGAGAGAAATGATGATGATAATGGTGATGATAAGGGATGATGATAAAGATGCTGCTGATGATAACGATGATAAATGGGGAAAAAAGGGTGAAGAAAGAGGTGAAGAAGGAGAGGTGAACGAAGAAATGGAGGCTGGAAGATAAAACAAAGTATTTGAAGGAGATAAGAAAGAAGTAGAAAATATGGAGAAGATGCAGAGAAGAAATGCACAAGATTGAAAAGAGAGAGAGAGAGAGAGAGAGAGAGAGAGAGAGAGAGAGAGAGAGAGAGAGAGAGAGAGAGGAAAAAGGCGATGAAGGAGGGAAAGGAAAAAAAGAAAATGAAGGAGGAAGCGAAAACTGAGGCATAAAAGAAGAATGGAGAAAGTCAGAGGATGAAGATGGAGGGAAGGAGACGAAGACAGAAAAGAAATAAACCATGGGCAACGAGTGGAGGAGAAAGACAAAGGACAACAACAACAACAAATGGTGGAAAGGAGGAAACGGACGATAGAGAAATGAACTGAAGTATGGAAGAGGAAGAAAGGGAAAAAAATCAGAGGAGGAAGGAGGCGGAGAAAGGAAGGCGGAGGGAAGAAATAAAGGATGGATGAGGAGGGATGGAGAGGGAGAGGAAGGCGGAAGGTGTCTGTCCATTACACATTCATAGGGGCCTAGTGGTGAACTACAAAGAAAACTCACTCCAGACCTGGTACAATTTTCAGCTTTTCCGAATACTTTGTACATGCTGTATTTCCCATTAATAAACTGTACGTCTAGTGATCGCAGGTGAAAATTCGGGCAAGGGTAATTTTCTAAGCCCTGGTGCTGGTTCCAAATTGGTGGTGGGAGGTTATCCGATCATATTACTCCTTTACTCCATCCCTGAGTGGAGATAAACCAGAAAAGGACTTCATTTCTCACTGGGGCTGACGAAATAATCTCTACCCAAAAGGATTTTAAAGCTCATTTTTGGATGCATCATTATGCGTTTGACTAAAAGCCAAGAACTTTCAGTTCAAAATGAAAATCCTATGCTGCGTTACGTATTTAGAGACAGTAAGCATTAAATAAACAATGACATTGTCACACTGAATGTGCTTAACAGACCAAAAACAGGTAAAGAGATGAAAAATGATTCTTTATTACACACTGACCGCGGCCACACTAAATCATTCCACATACTTTTTCACTTCATTGATCCTCACTATTTCATTACTGAAGTCTACTTTATTTATCCCAGGAGAGAATTTTCGAACTGGAGAGATAGTGATACCTTTCAATCCCTTTCTGGATTCCAGTAAAAACGTCTGTACATTTAACAAAAAAATAAAGCAAGCAAAATCGGAGTGAGAGGATAATAGAGCGAGAATAACAAAAGACACAGGGTACTCATTGGCTGTAAATAATGCCTACGTATATTATAGCAGTAACAGGAATTAGAGTAATAATGAAAAGGCAATTAAATGGAGAGGTGTGAATATGCATACGTGTGGGTAGTGCGTGTTGAAATGATTAAATCTCTCTCTCTCTCTCTCTCTCTCTCTCTCTCTCTCTCTTTCTCTCTCTCTCTGCCCCGTGATTTATGTTGCAGTGGCCACAGCTGTCACCATTTGGAGTAACGCTGGGGTAACTAAATAGATTTTGTCGCCTAATCAGTGGGCGGTTTTGAAGGGTTGATTATGCTGATGTTGATTTGCATTTATAATTCTATGGATATTCACATGTAAGAATATTCAGGTTGATAACTTTTTGGAATTATGGATATTACATATTTAGAAATGGTTCGTCTCATTCGGTAATAAAGTATTTTGATTCAGGTGGAGAGAAGACTGTCTTAATGTCACTTTTTTTTATATCGTTTAGGTTGTTAGATTTTTACCAGTTGAAGAAAATCGTCTGTAGGTAGCAAGAACTAAGACATCATCGCAGAGGAGCGAAAATAAGTCCATAAATGCATAAAATCTTCGCATCTCCTCAAATCTCCTTCGTTTCCCCTCACCCACCCTCAACACTCCTTATATTCCTCTTCCTGTTTTCTCCCTCTCTTCCTCCCCTCTCCATCCTTCCTACCTTCTCACCCCTTCTCTCATCCCCTCTTCCTCCAGGTTCCCCTCCCTTCGTTCCCTCCTTTTTGCACCTTTCCCCCCTTCCCCTGCTGTTCGTACATCTTCCCCTCCTTCCACTTCCCTCCTGGTTTTCGAAGCTCTCCTCCCCACTCCCCTCCACCCCCTCCCTCCTTTTGGACCCCCTCCCCCCCATCATCTCAATAATGCCAGGATATGAGTGGAACTGAGAGCAATACTATTAGGGAGGATGACTGGCCACGGAGGGGGGGGGGTGATGAAGAGGAGGAGGGGGAGGGGGAGGGGAAGGGGGAAAGGAATGGGAGGGTAGGGCAGGGGGATAGGGACGCGAGGGGAGGGGAGGGGAAGTGAAAGGAGAGGAGCGGACAGGATCCATAAAAATTGGCTGACATGTATGGAATATATGTGAATGAAATATACATGTCTGCCTGCCTAATATTTTCACTCTAAGAATGTCGTGCCTATGGTTAAATAATAGCCAAAATAATAGGAAAAATAACAAGTCAATAACAGAAGAAAAACAATAATCCCAACTAAAATTAAATATACCAATGAAATACAGAGGCCAGGATCATGTGTCGTATTGTCTCCAGGCTTAAACAATAGCCAAATGAAATACAGAAGGAAGCCAGTATCACGTACCACACCGGATCTAAGCTTAAACAAGAGTAAAAAAAAAAAAAAAGGTTCATCGGTAGCACGTATCATAATGTATACAGACTTAGCCAAAGGAAATTAAAAAAAAAAAAAAAAGCCAATATTATGTATCATATGAATAAGTTTAAACAATGGACCAAAACAAATATAGAAAACAAAATATAAGCCAGTTTAGTGTTCCAGACTTTGATAATTAATATTCCTGTTGTTCTTAAAAAGCCATTAAGGGCTATTAGAGGGTAAACAGAGGGAGGAGATAATAACGTAAGGGAGTGTAGCAGCAGGGAACTTTGGCTAGTAATCATCATCATTATCATTATTTTCATTACTATTATTATTGTCATTATTATCACCGTTGTTGTTGTTGTTGTTGCAGCAGCATTACTGATATTTGTATTATCATTGCCATCATCATTACCATTCTTCTTGTTCTCATTATTATTATTATTATTATTATTATTATAATTATTATCATTATAAGGAAAAATCATCACTGATAACTACTACAAACGATTACTATTAAAAATAAGACTGTCACTATCATACTCTTGATTGTGCAGGTAGTTGGGTACTATTTGAAGAAGAAGAAGAAGTAGGAGGAGGAGGAGGCGGAGGAGGAGGAGGCGGAGATGTAGCAGAGGAAAAAGAAGAAAAGAAGAAGTCGAAGAAGATGAAGAAAGACAGTACATAAAAGACTAATAAAATATCATGACAGGAAACAAGTCTTAAGAAACTGCCGTAAAACACTAACTTGCCTTCACCGCCACACTCACTCACAGTAATTCCTAACGCACACAAAAACACGCACATAAACTTTCTTACTTCGTCTCCAAAATACGTTCATATCATCACACACACACACACACACACACACACACACACACACACACACACACACACACACACACCATGTTCTTGGCTGACGCGTCCCTTTTCCATGAATACTATTTGTTATTAAGGACGGAACATTCTCTCTCTCTCTCTCTCTCTCTCTCTGAAGGTGAGCCAATTAGGGCCTCACACCTAAACCCTCTCTCGTACCCCACTATTACATACCTCCTACATTACCTCTCTCTCTCTCTCTCTCTCTCTCTCTCTCTCTCTCTCTCTCTCTCTCTCTCTCTCTCTCTCTCTCTCTCTCTCCGATAATGCCCTCGTCTCTCTCCTCTGTCTCCTGCCTCTCAGAATTCTTCTTTACGTCTCTCGTTTATATCGCTCTAACTCTCTCTGTCCTCTTCCCTCCCTCGTGTTCTGCTTTATTCTCTCTCTCTCTCTCTCTCTCTCTCTCTCTCTCTCTCTCTCTCTCTCACATACACACAATCACTGTTCTTCATCTACACGAACACTGGGGTGATGCGCCCCCTCCCCCTTAAGGGCACAAGACAAGGAAGGAAGGTTCAATACTCTACTCCCGGGCTTCCTTTCTCCTCTGATTCACGTCCCCAAGGAAATTTGAGAGCTATGGGGGAGATGTAGACAATCCATATGGACGAGATAATTTGGGTCTGGATGATGATGAGGAGGAGGAGGAGGAGGATGAGGAGGAGGAGGAGGAGAATGTTTTAGTTCCCGACGCATTTCTCTTGTTCTTCCTCCTCTTCTTTTTCGTCTACTTCTTATTCATCTTTTTTCTTCTTTCTTTCCTTCTTTTCTTCTTCTTTCTTTCTTTTTTTCTTTTTTCTTTAATCGAAAGGTAAGTAAAAGTTTGCGTGTAGTAAAGCTGGGGAGGTGTTTACTTGTGAGGGGAAAGAGGGGAGGAGAGGGAAGGGAAGACCAAGAGACGAGGAGGAGAAGGAGGAGGAGGAGGAGGAGGAAACGAGAAGAGATTCGAGAAAAATGGAGAGTATGATTGAATATAATTAAAATCTGGCGGGGCAACTGCCAGGGTCGTATGCCGCTGGAGGAAAAGGGAGAGAAGGGAAAATAAAAGAGGAGGGGATAGAAGGAAAAGGAAGGAGGAGAGGAGAGAAGGAGAAGGGAGAGGAGAGAAGAAGAAGGGAGAGGAGAGGGGATGGAGGAGAAACAGGAGAGAGGAAATGAAAGGGAAAGAGAAATAAAAGCGAGAAGGGGTTAGTGAGAGGAAAGGAGGGGAAGGGGAGAAGAATCATGGTAGACTGGGAAGGGGAGACGTGAGAAGAGAGGGAGAGGAGGGAATAAGCAAAGAATCAGAAGACAAAAAGAGGGAAAAGAAAATTGGGAAAGAAAGGAAGAAAGAAGAAAGACGAAAGGAAAGAAAGCAGGGTGCGGGGGGAAGGCTTGAGGCAAAGAGGGTAGAATGAAAAAAAAAAAGAAAAGAAAAAGAAAGGAGAGGAAGGCCTTATGGGGAAGAGGTAAGGAGGGAACAGAGAGAGAGAGAGAGAGAGATTAGAGTGACGGTAAGGGTATTAGGATGGAAGGAAATATCAAGGTTAGGTATTAGGGAGAGAGCAGGAGGGATGGGCCAATTAAATCAGACCAAGGGGAAAATGAAAGAAATCTAGTTTTAAGTGAGAGAGAGAGAGAGAGAGAGAGAGAGAGAGAGAGAGAGAGAGAGAGAGAGAGAGAGAGAGAGAGAGAGAGAGAAATCTACAATAAGCAAAATAAATCGCTTACGATGGGGTGTTAGGGAGCATCTTTAGCCAACGAGAAAACGAGTCCCAGTGCTCTCCCGGCTTGGGCTTACGACTGGGCTTAGATTAAATGCATACTGGCTTAGGGCTTAGTATTTTCCTATCGGCCGCGGCTTAACCCTTCGACCCCCATGACCTCTGGTAATGTTTTAATGCGTTTTATGTGTCTGTGTGTTTTATGTGTCATGTGTGTTTTTATGTTTTGTGTGTTGTGTATTTTTTGTGTCTATTTTTGTGTTTTATGGCTGTTTTATGTGTTTTTGTGTTTTTTGTCTAATATTTTAAATGTATTATGCGTTTTTATGTTTTATGTGCCTTAAGTGTTTTATGTTTATGTGTATGAAGTACTTATGTTTTACGTGTCTTTATGTTTTATGTGTACTATGTGTGCTTTTATGTGTTTATGTCTTACATGTGTTATTCTTTTGATTTCTTGATTATTATACGGGGGGGAGAGGTGTTTTTTTTTTTTTTTTTTATCTTTGAAGTGTTAGATACGGCCTTGATTATCCCCTTTATCAGTGTGGAGTCTTTTATAACTTCAATAAAATATAGCCTAGGAGCAGCCAAAATCAGCAAGAAAATGACATTATCTTACTGAAGCAATACGATGGTCTCTCTCTCTCTCTCTCTCTCTCTCTCTCTCCTTAACTCCAAATGATTTTATTTAACACAAGAAATGCCCCCAACACAGCAAAACTTAAAGACAGCCTCCTTTCACAAAACATCTTCCCCGAAATGAATAAAATCATGAAAGGTAAGCAAGAGTAATATTTTCCCTTCCGTTCCCAATATGGAAGGGAAAGAATATATTGGATTTTTTATTCTTATTTATTTTTTTTAGCTGCTGTTCTAATTTTCTCTTTGTCGTACTCTTCTTTGTTGTTCTTGCGACCGCCAGACGATTTTCTTAAGCTTAAAAGGACGTTGTGTTGATAGTAAGATATATATATTATAAGAAGGTGGCTGGGGATTTTACGTAAGTTTTCATTCCTTGGTGGGGAATGAGGTTGGGAGGAATATGATAATGATGATGATGATGAGGATGAGGAGGAGGTGGAGGAGGATGGTGATGGTAGTAGTGGTGGTGGTGATGGTGGTGGTGGTGATGATGATGATGATGATGATGATGATGTTTTCTTTTTGTATTCGCAGAGTATAATTCCTACCACTTAATGATTTTTTTTTCTAGGACAAGATTCTCGTAGTGAAGGCGTTAATACTGTGCTGAACTGTAAAGGTTTTATTATTATTTTTATTATTATTATTATTATTATTACTATTATTCAACTATTATTAATACTACCATAACTATTATTAATGAACACTAATATATATTTCTGCTGTGGCCGCGATAATTAAGCACAATTTTTTCTTTCCTACAGTGGTAAAAATTTCACTGTTATAATTATTTTCATTTTATTTATCAATTTTTTATTTCCTCTTCCTGCCTTCAGTTCCTCTTTCCTTTCCGCCTTCATATTTCTCAAAGTCCTCTGCATCCTGCCTTTTTATGCAAGTGTTATCTCTCTCTCTCTTCACTGATCCCTCTCTCACTCGCTCCCTTCTCTCACACTCGCCTATCTAATCTCATTCTCTCCATCTCTTACTCTCCGAAGCTCCCTCTTTCTCCTCCTCCTCTCCTTTCACTAAATTAACCTTGATCTCTCTCTCTCTCTCTCTCTCTCTCTCTCTCTCTCCTATTCTCCTTTGTTCTCTCTCGACATTCTATTATGGTTTATCAGAGATGGCTTTAGTTTCTTATTTTTTTCCCCATTTCTTCTTCGTCAATAAATCTCCTTTCCCCCTCCGTCCTCCTTTCCTTTATTTATTTTCTCCGTTTCCTCTCGGTCCTCGTGCTATTTTATCTTTGTCTTTCACTCACAGAAGAATTTTGTTAGTTAAAACCTTCCCAAAAACAAACAGCCTTGAAAGGAACAAAGGGTCTGTTGCTGTTTGCTTTCCTTTGTACTCATTCTTTCATTCCCCTCATTCTCCGTCCACTGTAGCCCCTCCTTGTCTCTCCTTTCTGCTCCTGTCCTCGCCTTTCCTCTCCTCTTCTATCCTCTCTTCCCTCTTTCTTCTGGTTTTTCCGTGTATGCTGGTGATTCCTTCTCTTTCTCTCCTTATTTTCCTCTTTTATTTCATAACTGTGGTCTCTTCTTTCTCCATCTCTCTCTCTCTCTCTCTCTCTCTCTCTCTCTCTCTCTTTCTTTCTTCTCAGCTGAATTCTTCCTTCTCCACTTCTCTCCTTTCTTCTTAATTTTCTTTTTCTTCATTTCTACTTCCTTTATCTCTTCTCTTCCTCTTCCTTATCGTCTTCTTTCTGCGATCTTCCCTTCCTTTATGTCATTCTCTCCTTCCTTCCTTCCTTTCCTTCTTCACCTACGACCTCTCGCTTCCTTTCCATCCCTCTTTTATTCTTTTCCCCCGTGACTATCGAGCTGACTCTCCCTCCCTCTTTAATTCACTCTTTTGCGACATCTCCTCCACCCTCTTGCATTGTTTCTCCTCGCCTCTTACCGTCCTCTACTTCCTCTTGCAATTCTTCCTTCCTTTCCCTCCCTCTTCCTTTCCTTCCTTTCTTTCCCACCCTATTGCTTCCCTTCCTTCTACTATCTTCCCGCTTATCTCCTTCCCCCTTCTTTCTCCCCTTATTCCCATCCTTTCCTTACACCCTTCCTCACTCCCTCTTGTTTCTCATCCTCCTATCCTCTCCTTCTTACTCCCCCTTCCTCATGTTCCTCTCCTTCCTACTCCGCCACCCTTCTGCTCCCCTTCATTTTACTCCCACTCCCTCCTGCTCCTCTCCTTTCAATCCCCCTCCCTCCTGCTCCTCTCCTTCCTACTCCCCCTCCCTCCTGCTCCTCTCCTTTTCACTACCCTTCTCCCTCTTGCTTTTCCCCTTCCTCCCTTCCTCTCTCCTGCTCCTCTTCCTCCAGCCCTTCCTCTCACTGTCGCCATCCCCACAACAACCACGTCCCCGCCAGGCCATTCAGACGGCCACATCGCAGGCAACTTCGGCTAAAGGGAAGAACTAACTGATGACTCCTACTCCTCATCCAGCGGCCTCTCTGCCACAATGCATGCAGTGTGCTGTTTTTGTTTTACGAACCCCCCCCCCTTTTTTTCTGTTTTCTTTTTTCTTTTTTATTTCTGTGGGGAGAGTAACGAAATATAGGAGAGTATATTCTGCTGTTCAATCTTCCTCCTTCATGTTCTCGTTGTCGTTTTTCTTCTTTTTCTTTTTTCTTCTTCTCCTCCTCCTTCTCCTGTTCGTCTCTCATTCTCCTTCTCCTCCTCCTCCTCCTCCTCCTCCTCATCATCATCATCATCATGATTATCATCATCATCATCACCACCACCACCACCATCAACATCATCATCATCATCATCATCATCACCATCATCATCACCACCACCACCACCACCACCATCACCATCATCATCATCATCATCATCATCATAACTCTAACCTTTTTTCCCACAAAAAGGGGGACTAAAAAATGCTGAAAGGGGAAAGGAAAACAATCAAATCAGAACCCTCAGAGGGATGCCCTGCGAAAAGGACCACACATCCATTTTTCTTTGTTGCCGAATCTGGCCACAGGCTAGACAGTCTATTCTCTGAGGCAAAAGGGTCCTCCTTGGAATCACACACGTTCAGTATGTCACCATTTCAGAACTAATACCAACCTACTATACTGGATACATACTAGGGTTATAGCATACAGGACTTGTTTGATGGTATATATGGGGTTGTACGTGCATGGCGATGGGTCATGTTGATAATTAGTTACCGCCGCCAAGAAGGTTAGGTTTTTGCCGGAGTTTGTCTGTTTGTTTGTATATGATTGTTTGTCTGTCTGTTAGCAACTTTACTTAAAATGCTATGGACGGATTTTGATTAAATTTTGTGGAAGGGTGGGCCATGGGCCAAGGAAGAAATTACTAAATTAGGGGGCAGATCCGGATCCGGATCCAGAGTATCCCACACAATATCTCCGAAAGTTCTCCATGAATTTCAATGAAATTTTGTGGAAAGGTGGGCTATGGACCAAGCAAGAACTGCTTCAATTTTTGGGCGGATCCGGATCCCGATCCAATATCCACGGATCCGGATATGGATCCTTTTTCATGTTAAAGCAATTGCCGGAGGTATGCACTCTCTGGGTGCTTTCTAGTTTGGACCGTTCTAACGAAATTCAAAATAAATATTCCCTTGTCCCAGCGTGGGTTCGATTTCGCGTTCTTCCGGGTAGCAGTCAACTACTCTTTCCATTCTGGCGCCACTTCCCCATCACCATTCGACTCTCAGCGGAATGAATATAAGGGAACGTAAATTTCGGTTTTCCATGGTAAAAAAGAAAGAAAATTAATATATATATATATATATATATATATATATATATATATATATATATATATATATATATATATATATATATATATATATATATATATATAAAATCTCTCTCTCTCTCTCTCTCTAAGGTACCCCGTTGTGGCCTGGGTGTGGCTCTTGAATTTTTTCCATTTTCCCGAACGCGAATTTGATGAATAAAATAACAAAGACTGGGGACAGAAGGACGGCTTTTTCTTTTTGTGTCTTCCTTTCCCTTCCCCTCCTCCCTCAGTGTGTGTGTGTGTGTGTGTGTGTGTGTGTGTGTGTGTGTGTGTGTGTGTGTGTGTGTGTGTGTGTGTGTGTGTGTGTGTGTGTGTGTGTGTGTGTGTGTGTGTGTGTGTGTGTGTGTGTGTGTGTGTGCGCGCGCGCCCGCATTTTTTTCCCTATTCCTTTTCCTCTCCCCCCTGTAAGTGTGTGGTGAAATGTGGGGGCCTGTGTCGGGAAGGCTCGGGGTTCCTGTGACAAGTAATCTCTGAGAGGGAGCGCCGCCCCCCTAGGGTCCTGCCAGTCGTGTCTTTCTGATGGGGGGATGGCGGGGGGGCAGATGGTGCTAGAGAAGACGATGACGAAGATGCTGATTGCTAGGGACACGATTTTTGACTGTGTGTGTGTGTGTGTGTGTGTGTGTGTGTGTGTGTGTGTGTGTGTGTGTGTGTGTGTGTGTGTGTGTGTGTGTGAAAAGTCTTCCTGAGTCTTCCTGATGGAGGTGCGGGACACAGTGCTACAGGCGACGACCACGACAATGCTTCTTCCTGGGAACACTTCTTGCTTTGGTGTGTGTGTGTGTGTGTGTGTGTGTGTGTGTGTGTGTGTGTGTGTGTGTGTGTGTGTGTGTGTGTGTGTGTGTGTGTGTGTGTGCCCTTGAGGGTATGGCTGTTTTTGCTCCTCTTGCCGTCATGATATCTCGTCGCCGTGGAGCCTGTCACATAAAAGTCGTACATGCATCGTGGGAACAGGTACAGTCTAAGGCAAAATTTTCTCACAAATATTTGAGGAGTGCATCGCTTTTTCACCAACACCTGAATATTATGAAGTGTTTTGTATTACACGGAAGGAGAGGGAGTTTGAAATGGACAACTGGCTGGTTTGAGAATTAGACAATACTAAAAAATCCAACCCTATATTACTTCTTTTTTGCCCTGAAGAGATAGATTTGTATAAATTGACTTCTCTACCTCAAGACAATTGTATTTAGCCTATGCAAGATTAGTCCTAATGAAAGGGATATGAGAAGAAGTGTATTCGATATTTGTGGGGAAAAACTGACTTCTGGGATTCACACACACACACACACACACACACACACATCCATCCACCCATACACGCCCCACACCCCCAACGACAAACCCCTACACACATACAAACACGTCATTAGAATTCCCTGCGGCGGGTTTAGGGCTTTTGAAAATTAGAGTGTGACACATTAAAAAACTCAGGCAACGCAGCCCGAATTTGAATTAGATCCTGAATGGACTCAATTTAGGCATTCGTATTAAACGCGGCTCCACTACATGCATTTAGTCAAGGAGTTTCATTATATATTCATCCGGATTGTATCTTTTTTTTTTTTTTTCTTTTATGGAGGAGGCCAAAATGACAAAATCTTGACTGTCATTATACTGCTTTATAAGTCGTCATCGTTGTCGTTATCATTATCATCGTAGTTATCGTTATTACCAATATCATCATCGTTTTTACCATCATAATCATAATCGTCAGCGCCATGAATATAATAATAATAATATCAATCATCATCATCATCATTATCATCATCAGTAACATCCCGAACTTTATTCTCACTTAATGAGATGATGTTTATTAGCAGTCTACTATTGTCATTAAATAAATAAATAAAACTCAATATACTGCAGAGATCAATAGTTCGTTTATACACTTTGAAAACTTCGAAGAAACCCAATGAGATGATCTTATACAAATCGGTAATAATGAAAAGTTTGGGAATTTTACTTCACTGGTCCTCGAAATATTACAATTGGAAAGGAATTTATAACTGCATCTGTGTGTTTTTATTGGCAAGAGCTGATGATGATGATGATGATGATGATGATGATGATGATGATGATGATGATGATGATGATGATGATAAGAATAAGAATATGAAACTACTACTACTACTACTACTACCACTTTATTATTATTATTATTATTATTATTATTATTATAACAATAATAAAAACTCACAACTTAAAGGAAACAACAGATAGAACAAGAACGATTGAGAAAAAGGTGAGAGAGAGAGAGAGAGAGAGAGAGAGAGAGAGAGCATCATTTTATGCACGAAATGTAAACCTAACATTCACTTCCCATATAGTCAGTAAAAAATGCAATCAAGTACATACATACATGTTTTCATTCTGACGTACTGATAAAAATACACACACAGAACTCAAGCAAAAATAATCATCTGCCTTTCTGTGCTTGAAAATGAAAATTAAACTTCCCACGCTGTTCTGACGAAAAAGTTGTTCAAACACATACATACATACATACATAATACATACATACATACGGTACATACATACGTAAATACATTCTTACAATTCATACACTGGCTTGCATACATTCAAACATAGGTCGTCATACATATATTCACTACATAAATACATACATACGTGTTCACATATTCCGGTGACGATGAAAATGTGTAAAAACAACACGGATAAAGAGACTTTTTTTTCCAGGCATGAAATGGTGTTCAAAAAGGGAAATTACGTCTGACATCCTGCTCTGGAAGCCGAAAAAACATATTCACACAAATGCACAAATACGCGTTTATATGTAGTTACAAATGAAAAAAAATAAAAATCAGGTAAAGAAAATAATGTATAGTCATCATTCTATTCAGAAAAAAAGGACGCCCAACTGATGAAAAAATAATAATAATAATAACGACATATACAATAAGGCCTTTTAAACAGAGTCTAATGAAAATACACACAAAGAGCTCAGAGGAAGCGAATTTATAGTCCAACCAATATCTTGCGAGCGAAAAGTTGTTAAAAATGCATTAAAACAAACACAGGCATGAGCATCCTTATCTACATATGCACGAACTAATAATGATTAAAAAAAAAAAAAAAAACAGAGAACCCAGGTAGAGTGGGCTTAATATCCAATCAGCTTTTTAAAATGAAAAGAACAAATGCCGACCCCACTTCTTTGTACGGTAAAACAAACAAACACGTTTTTTTTTTAAGATACAAAAAAAAAATCACCAACAAATACACATTACTACTTTAAAGATTTCACACACACACACACACACACACACACACACACACACACACACACACACACACACACACACACACACACATCTCTGGTAAAACGGAGTTTGTATCAAATTACGGCAACGATACACTAAATAATTTCAAGTTTACTATTCATGTGTTTTTGTACTTAGAGGAAGTTAGGAACATTTACACAGACAGTTCCTTAAAAAAAAAAATAGTATACCATCATAACTATTCACGAAAAACACACACGAAAAACTCATAAAAAAAAAAACTGCATCAAACACCTAACTACAGGTACCGTATGACATTACTACTGCTCCATAATTTTTAGTTTAACAATGTACGAACGTCTAACATAAATTTCTGAACGGCTTGTGAGTCCTTGAGATCACAATATTTGATTTCGAAATATATTACTGATTCGTTAATTATCAAAGTGAAGTGAATCAGTATTTACGTCCGAAACTGTACATTTATTTACACATACTGCTATAAATAAACACAATGGAAGCTCAGCGCAGAATCAACAAATAAAAACAAAAACAAATATGATGTCTTAATACCAGAGAAGTGGAATACTGAAAGAGACGCCAGGTGCTATAATGAACGCACGTATAATCTGTGTTTACTGAGGGATAATGATGAAAATAAACGCAAGCTCAGGTAAGGCAAAAATTGATGTATTTGTAACGAAGGAATAAGATATTAACGTAGTGTTGGATAATCGAGTTAGAGGGGAGGGCGAAGATGATGAAGAAAGGACGAGAAACGAGGAAACTTGATCAGACTTAGTGGGGGTGACCCTGAAGTTGGGGGGGGGGGACCTGGGTGGTGGTAAGGGTAGGTGAGGGAAGGAGAAATGAGGAGAGACTTGAGGACGGGAAGGGATGAAAGAAGTGAAGTCGACGAATATAGAAAAGAGGAGGAAAAATTGGAAGACGTAACATAGAAAAGAGAATTACGAAAAATGAAGAGGTGACTTTATGAAGAAAGAGAAGTGCAGGAGGAAGGGAGAGATGGAACAGGAGAGGAGGGAGAGTGTGGTAACGTGGCAAGAAAAGAGGGAAATGGAAGAGTCATAAATTAAAAGTGCCAAGAAGAGAGAATGGCGAGAAAGTGGAGAAGAAACTGAGGATGGGGAAATGGACTTTGGACTTCGGAGAAAAGAAGGGGAGAAAAAAGACGAGATGTAAAAAATTATAGGAGGGAAATGAAAGAAGAGTTGGAGAAGGGGAGGGGGTCAGGGAGAGAAGGAAAGTGGAGACAGTAGGAAAATAACCGAAAAGTGGAGTAAGTGGAAAAGCGAAAAGGCAACTGTGGAGAAAAGACTGACGGAGGAGGCAAGGAGAGAAAAGTCAATAAGGAAAAGTAGGGAAGTTGAGGAGGGAACTGGAGAAGGAGGGAGGCAACTCCGGGAGGAAATGAGAGATGGAGGAGGAAGATATAAGGACTTGGGAGGAAAATGTGGAGAGGAGGGAGATTGTTCGGCGAGGATAAAGAGGGGGAGGGAAGGAGCAGTATATGAAAGAGGGGGAAGCAGGAAGGTGATGATGATGAGGGATAAGGCTGTGTGTGTGTGTGTGTGTGTGTGTGTGTGTGTGTGTGTGTGTGTGTGTGTGTGTGTGTGTGTGTGTGTGTGTGTGTGTGTGTGTGTGTGTGTGTGTGTGTGTGTGTGTGTGTGTGTGTAATGAAAGGGGGGGAGGGAAGGTAAGAACTGGAAAGAGGGGGGTGGAGGGGAGAAAGATATTACAGTTTAGGAAGAGAGGACGAGATAGTGAGGTAAGAGGAAATGAGAAAGAGAAAGAGAAAGGGAGGGAGAGAGAGGGACTGGCGATGCATGAACGGAAAAGAGGCTGTTAGGGTCCTTGATGAGGAAGGAGGGGAAAAGAGGGGAAAGCTGCTGACTGACTGATTGGAGAGAGAGAGAGAGAGAGAGAGAGAGAGAGAGAGAGAGAGAGAGAGAGGTCCTTGCGTGAGAGACGAATATGGGGCGAAAAAGCTTATTACACACAAGATATAGAGTTTGTAGGGGAGGATGGTGCGCCGCTGAAGGTAAAGACAGAACACCTTGCGGTCCTTGATAGATAGATAAATAGACCGACAGATAGATACAGAGGGAAAATGGTAATAGACTATCCCCTACTATCCATTAAAAAGCGTAAGTCCTGAGGCTTGGCTACATTAATTCAAATACTAAGATTAAGGGATCATCCTTCACCCCTACTGGAAATATATTAAAAAAAAAATCTTCAGCCGCCTCTTAAGGATTTGAATCACGCCCAAATACCTGATCTTTACTTCCCCTATGCCCCTTGTGCCACTAGACCACCAGGCGCCCCGTGGATATTAAAAAAAAAAAAAAAGTTGGGGGAAAATGAGATGAAAATGTATTTTTTCGAAGGAATATAAAAAAAAAAATGAGCACTTTGTTCAAGGTTCTCCTACTTTTGTGCTTCTAAGGAAAATGGAATAAGGATGATGATGATGATGATGATGATGATGATAAGAATGAGATAATGAGAAGACTGCCAAGACAAAAGCAGGGAATGAGGAAGAGCTAAAGACGACCCAATGCAGGCAAGAAGAAGAAATAGGGAAGAAAAGGAGAAAGATGAGGGGCAAATGCAGGAACGAGGAAAAGAGAAAGAGGCGGAAATGAGAAAAGAGATAAAGATGACCAAGTAGAGGGAAGCGGAGGATATGTGGAAAATATGAAGATGATACAGTGCCGGAAAGGAGAAAGAAACAGGGAAGAAGGAGAGAAGGGAGGAGCAGGGGAAGAGGGAGAAAATCAATGAAAGAAGGGAGGGGGGGAGGGGAAGAAGCGAGGATAACAAGAAGGGAAAAATAAAACAGGGCAACTAGTCAATGGAAATGAAAGGGGAAAAAGGGGAAATGAGTCAGTCCACCGAGATCGAAGGAGGGAGAGATGACCCCTTCAGTACGAGAGTTCCAACCTGGGATGGATTAAATTGTCACGTGATAGACAGAATGATAATGATAATAATAATAATAATGACGATGATGATGATGATGATGATGACAACCAGACTGAAAAAAAAAAATTAATAATCGTAGTCTGGTCCATCTTAGGGCAACTAAAACATTCTCCTGGGAGAGAGACCGGATAATAATAATAATAATAATAACAGCGGCAATAGTAGTAGTAGTAGAAGTAGTAGTAGTAGTAGTAATAATAGTAGTAGCAGTAGTAGTAGTAGCAGCAGTAGTAGTAGTAGTAGCAGTAGTAGTAGTAAAGTTGCAGTAGTAGTAGTAGTAGTAGTAGTAGTAGTAGTAGTAGTAATAATAATAATAATAATAATAATAATAATCGTGACAGGGAACGAATCATGGAAACTTTCTAAGCTCTTCGGTACGAGGCGTCCGTTTTGAAGTATATACGGTAATAAGATAAATCGTAATAATAAGCATGAGGGTAAAAGGTGGCAGAAAATTTAAGGAAGGATGAGGAACTATGTTAAAGATGTTATAATAAGGAAGGAGGGAAGTGAAGAGGGTTAAATGATGTTGAAAGAAGGAAGGAAGGAAAGAGGAGGAGAGGGAAAGAGATATTGCAGACATTGAATAAAGAATGTAAATAAGAGGGTTGCGGATGGAAGAATGAATGAGTGAATGAATAAAGGAAGGGAGGAGGGAGGGAAATTAAGGAAGGAAGACTGCAAGAAGAGTCCCTGAGTGCACAGTGGTAAGAATGTGAGGAGTCACGTTGGACGCAGGCAAAAGAAAGATGAGAAAAATGCGGGGAGGGGGACGCTGGCTTGGACGGAAAGATGATGATGATGAAAGAGATCCAGATTAAGAGCATATGGAGATAAGAACAAGGAGATTAAGAACACGAGAAAGAGAGAGGAAGATTAAGAAGAACACAGGAGAGGGCGAGGAGAAGAACACATGAAAGGACAAGGAGGAAAAAGCAAACTTGTACTTTCGATTTTACTCCAGCGTTCAAGCATGTTTTTTTTTTTTTTTTTTTTTTTTTTTTTTTTTTTTTTTTAGCTGGAAGTCACGCAGAAATGGAATAGTGACATTTTTTCTCTATCATAAACGAAGGACTGAACATGCGAAGGACACTAAAGTACAGACAATATTCGCAAGACTGAATGAGCAGAAATATAAGTAACAACAGGATAAAAAATACTACGGCGAGAGGTCAGATAATGGACGGATCATAGAGGAAAGAACACAGACTTGACACGAGATGGAGCATAGACGAAAGAAAAATAGAGAGACGGCGATGGATGGTAAATGGATTGGAAGATAGGGTGCTAGACGATGAAAAGGGATACAGAGGAAAGAACAGATATTGATGTAAGGAATATGAACAAAGGAATAAAACTGACGTTAAACAAAGGACAGAATTGGACCGGATAGGAAAAAATAAAAATGTAGCGAGAGAACGATGGAGGGGAAATGGAGGATAACAGACTCGGAGTACAGGAGAGGCAACTGTCAAAGGGAAGGACAAAACAGAGGAAGAATCAGAGAGAGATGAAAGGAACGCGAGAGAAAGGGGGATGATAGAATAGGTCACGAGACTATATAAACGACACGAATAGAAGAAAGACTGAGAGATGAAAGGAAGATTAAAACATGTGGAGGGGGAGGGGGAAAAGGACGTGAAGACTGTGGAAAGAATTATGTGAACAGAAGAATAACGACTGAGAGATGAAAGGAACACACACACACACACACACACACACACACACACACACACACACACGAGAGAGAGAGGGCGAGAGAGAGGGAAGGGAGGGTGGAACACCAGACTATAGAAGGGCTCCCAGAAGTAGGCCAACAAGGAGGGGAAACACAGATGAGACTCAGACAAAGGCAGCTCCAGGTGAGATTGAACGCACAGGTGCCTATTCTTACCCTCTTCAGTACGATTATTTCTTTATTTTCTTTACTGGTTACGGAAGGACATTTTTTTTTTTTTAATAGATTTATGAGGTTGTCTGATTGTGTGGAGATTTTAAAATGTCTCTGCCAAAACAGTATTCAGTAATTTCATCAATAAATCTCTCTCTCTCTCTCTCTCCTAGGCCAGTGACAGCAACAGGAGGCGACTCGGCCAAACTTCACTGTTTAATGAAAGCCTTTGATCTCGTGCAATTCAATCAGGTGTCAGGCTCTCGGACGACAAACTTGGAGCCGTGTCAAAAGCCCGTTCAAACATGCCCGCCGTGTGTGTGTGTGTGTGTGTGTGTGTGTGTGTGTGTGTGTGTGTGTGTGTGTGTGTGTGTGTGTGTGTGTGTGTGTGTGTGTGTTTTTCTTCCGCCCACCTTTTCATCCTTTAAAAAAACAAGCCTGGAGTCTTTGGTCATGCACTTTGATTAGCAAGGATCCGTAAGTGTGCGTGTGTGTGTGTGTGTGTGTGTGTGTGTGTTTTAGTGTACGGTATATGCTTGATGATCTAATGGACTGAGATACCAGATGGACTGACGGTCATCGATCTGAATTTCCAAAAGACAAAGTGAGATTTTTCGATCAGGCGGTATCACCATGGAAACACAAAAGAAAGAAGAACCCAAGAAGAAGAAGCATGAAAAAGAAAATGTAGACGCGAGAGAAAGGTGGACAGGTGACATGAAATTAAGAAAAACAGAGTGGAAGGAATATGGAAAAGTAGGAATGAAAGAAAATACAGAGCTGAAAGAAGAAACAGAAGCTGAAGAAAATGTAAATAAAGACAAAATTAAAGGAGTAAATGATGAAGGGAAGACAGACCAAAGGCTTATAAAAGAATGCATGAAGGGACAAAAATCACAGTAAGGAGAAGCATATGACCATGAAGAAAAGATAAAAACGGCAATTAAAAAAAAATGAAAGATGTAACAAAGAAAGCAGTAAGGCAAAGGGTCGATAGAAAAAAAGAAGGTAAGAAAAACAGCCGTCAAAATGAGTGAGAAAAGAAAAGAGTTATCATCATCATCATCATCATTACCACCGCCATCACGACCACCATCATCATACTTACCTTCATCATTAACCTAACCCTTTTCCCACCTCTGAATAAAACTGGGAAAAAGAATGTTTGATCCAGGGAAAAATACCCAGGGTAAAAATCAACAAAAAAGAAAAGACATAAAAAACGGAGCGGAAAGGCCAGGGTAGACTGCACTAATGTGGCCTGAGGGAGGTGTATTCCATCTCACACCACCCACCTCACTCCATCCAAGTAATTACTCAGGCCAGCATCAATCATCGTGACCTGGATACTAAGAGCTTTTACACCGTGCTTAATTAGAGAGAGAGAGAGAGAGAGAGAGAGAGAGAGAAAGCGCTGGGGGAGTGACTGAGGGGCTTACAATAAAAGATGTACGAGAACATGAACAGAAAGCACAGACAGAGCTATGTTGATAAATAGATTGATAGACAGACTAATAGACAGACAGGTACACAGATAAGGCAGATATACAGACAGACTGATGGACAAACTGTGTGTGTGTGTGTGTGTGTGTGTGTGTGTGTGTGTGTTACCTCCAGGCGTCATACAGCTCCAGCTCTTCATACGCCTCCACGCTTCCAGTGGTATTGGATATTTCGCTCAATGACACTTTTTTTCCTTCTTATTTCTCTTCTTTATCTCTTTTTTCTCGGCTACAGATCGAGTTTGGTGTGTGTGTGTGTGTGTGTGTGTGTGTGTGCAGTAATCTATACACATGCAGACTCATTTTTGTACTTTATGCGTGCGTAGATACAAGTATGAGTATGTGTCTGCACTGTATGAATGCATGTATGTAGGTATGCATGTATTCAAGTATCTGTATGTATGAATGTATATATGTATGAAAAACACCGGACTGTACCAGCAACTGAAACTGAAAGAAGAAACTGAATCATGTATATTTAACCGGCTATTAATATTTACAGACTGGCGAGTGCTGAGTTCAGAATAATTTATAACACAGTCCTGATGCGAGAAATGACTGCCTTGGCGTGAAAGGTAAGACGGCAGAGAGAACTTTATTACATATTTTATTTACCTGGTTTGTTTTCACGTGATGGAACTGGACCACTAATAAAACTTGAACACTAAGGCTGATATTCTCGTCAGGTAAGAAAGCGCCATAACACCATTTCCTTAGCTATTTATTACTGCGTATGACAGGTTAATATCCACTCGTACATCATTTATGCAGAGTACGGCGATATTGGAAGGAGTTATGTTACGCACAAGAGGACAGTATGGTGTAATAAAGAAAATAAATCACTCAAGAAAAAGTGTTAGGGAGCTTTCTCAGTGAGTCTCCCTGGTTACCACTCAAATCCACCCTCCACTCTAACTACACCTGGGCATCAACTGAGCTCAAAGGGGTTAGGGATCTTGTGTCAGGTTAAAACAAACGCACTATAGAATTGGTAATGGACAAACACTCACTGACCAAAGCATATTTTTTAACTGGCTACAATTTCCGAGTTCTGTAGGGATGCATAAATTCTGATTATAGGAACAACAGCAAGGACGAATGTGTCTATCTATCTGTCTATCCACGTTAACCCCTTTAGGCCGATGACGTATTATTTCTACGGATTCTTTTTAACACAGACGATTTTACTCAGCTTAGGAACCTTTCTTTTTTCTTTCTTTCTTTTACGAACCAGAGGGAGCAGATATAAATTACCTCATCTTCCCAACGAGAGATATCCTTAAGGTGAATAAATTTACTTGGAGGCGGTAAGAATTAACTATAAAATGGATATGATTGGATTGAAGGCGTTTGTCATTTATCATAAAAAAAAAAAGAAAAACTAAGGGAATCACAAACGAGGTAATTCTCAACCATAAATAGCCGCGAAAGTCTGGAACTGGAGGAAAAAATGTTGGTTAAAAAAAAAAAAAAAAAAGTGCATGAGAGAGAGAGAGAGAGAGAGAGAGAGAGAGAGAGAGAGAGAGAAGACAGTAAATTAAATGGTAATGGAGATGGGGGAAGATAGTGTAGAGTTAAAAATACCTAATGAGAAAAAAAAAAACACCCATGAGTATGGTTAACAAGCCAGGGGGAAGAAAATCACACACACACACACACACACACACACACACACACACACACACACACGAAGCGCTACAAATCATCCAAAGAAGCAAGCAAGCAAGCAAGAACGGCGCATTACGAATAATAAATCATCTCGAGAATTCATGGCTTTGCTAAATCTTTCCTGCAACAGCTCCAGACATACTCATATAAACTAACTCTGCCCGGATAAATTTCCCTTAGCTTAGGAGGGGATGTTCAAGAGAAGAGGCAAGGACAGCAAATCAGAAGCCTCAAATCAGCTTTAAGATTCATGAGTGGCCTTGGGTTTCTTTTCCACAACTTCGGCGACATCTGTAAAATCTTCGCTAATTCTCGAAAAATGCGATGTGTGAGAGAGAGAGAGAGAGAGAGAGAGAGAGAGAGAGAGATCCTTACGACGTCCACACAGAGTTTATGTGACAGACGACGGAGAGCCATTGGTTCTGTGTGTGTGTGTGTGTGTGTGTGTGTGTGTGTGTGTGTGTGTGTGTGTGTGTGTGTGTGTGTGTGTGTGTGTGTGTGTGTGTGTGTGTGTCTATTTATCAACTTATTTTTCTCTTAATTCCCCCCGTCTCTCTCTCTCTCTCTCTCTCTCTCTGGAAAGGCAATCGAGGTGCACTGGAGAAAGCACGCGGATATCAGAATAACCTTCGCAATCTTCAGCCCAAATTGTATTACTGAACTTCCTTTGGTAATTCAGGTTCGTATCCCCTTAAAGAGAGGACGGTTCGCACACAAGCACACGCATACATACACACAGTCGCAAGTACACCCTGATACACGCACGGATACTCTCTCTCTCTCTCTCACACACACACACACACACACACACACACACACACACACACACACACACTCACACATCTGGATGGGCTCTCAGAAGCAGCAACACAATACCGTACATACTCTCCCGGTTATATTTTTCTCTCTCTCTCTCTCTCTCTCTCTCTCTACCTACCTACCTACCTACCTACCTATCTCCACTCCTTTCTTCGCCCAGATTACTCCTTTTGCCCGTCTCAATCTCCCTCCGTATTTCTGTTTTCCTTTTTCCGCTTCATCTCATTTACCGTAATTGCCTCTTTGGCCTCGTCTCGTCCCCCTTCCAGTTCGCTTTTAGTGGCTTTCTGTTTTCACTTCATTTCGTGGTAAAGCATCTCTCTCTCTCTCTCTCTCTCTCTCTCTCTCTCTCTCTCTCTCTCTCTCTCTCTTTCTCTCTCTCTCTCTCCCTTCCCTCACCCCATCCCCTCTTTACCCACCCCTATCCCATACCCTGTTCCTCTATTGTTTCTCCTTCCTCTCTTTCTTCCCTCTTTTCTTCCTCAAACAAGGTCTCGTTTTAAGTCCAATAGCACCCTTCTTCTCCCTTGCTCTCACACTTCCATTCTTTATCACCCCACACACCTTCCTCACTTCTCCCTCTTTCGTTTCCCCTTTCGTCTCCCTCTTCTTTCCCTCTTCCTTCTCCCTGTGTTTCTCCTTCCCTTCCCTTCCGTTTCCACTTTTCCCCACACATTCTTCGCCTTTTACTCCTCCCTCTCTCTCTCTTCACTTTTCCCTCTCCCTCTCCTTCTTGCCTCCCTCCCTCCCTCCCTCCCTCTCTCCCCACTTTTTTTTTCCCCTTCACCAAACACCTTGCACCCCTTCCCTCAGCGCCTCCATTTCCTCACCTACATTAACCTTCCCTCTGGCTAATTAATTCACGTCTCTCAAACATCTAACAACGTCACTAACCTACCTTCCCTTCACACCACCCATCTATCATAACTCCTTTCTCTCTCTCTCTCTCTCTCTCTCTCTCTCTCTCTCTCTCTCTCTCTCTCTCTCTCTCTCTCTCCTCCATATCTTAATTATCAATTTTCCTCTCTATATACTCCCTTACTCCATCTCTTTACATCCTACTCCCCAAGTCATTTCTTTTCCTGTTTCTCATCTTATCCGTATTCCTTAATCTTCCTTCTGCCTCATAAGCCTTTCCATTTTCACTTCCCTCTACTCCACGTTCCCATCTTGATTTACCTTCCCGTACTTTCCTCAATCCCTCTATCTCCTTTATTGTCTACCTGCTTATCACTTTAATTTTCCCTGCCTCCTAAACTCTTTCCCAGCTCATTTTCCTCTTATATCTCATCTCTCCTCCCTACTTTCCAGGCTTATCCGCTTTCTCTCCTTCCTCCACTAAATGCTCTTTCTCCCCTCGTCTTTCAGCGCTCTCTTCCACTTGTCGTTCAAGCTTTCTGTGTATCGGTTAATTATTTTTACTCCCTCATATTATCGTCTGTCCTCTCGTCCTTTCCATACTTTTTCCGTTTTCCTTTTTTTAGACTTTACTTCCTCGGTTTCCCTTGCCTTTTCTTACTTTCTCTCATCCCTCCATCACACTCTCCTGTCTTCCTCTCATCCTGCTTCTTCCTGCCCCGTAAATTCCCTCATCTCTCCCTCCTGCCTCCCATGCCTTTTCATTTCCCTCCTCTCTACTCAAAATCTCCCTCTTGCCTTTCCGTTTATTGCTCTCTCCAATCCATCATAATTCCTGTCTACCTGTTTATCACTTTGCCTCTCCCTTTCACATAAACTTCCTCCTATCTCATCCCTCCTCGATTCTTCCCGCGTTTTTCCACTTTCCTTCTCTAATCGCTCATATCTATTTACAGCATTTTCCTTTTTTACTTTCTTCCTGTTTTTTTTTTTACCATGCTCCTATTTTCCTTTTCTTTAACTATTCCTGTCCAGCATACTCTCATGCCTCGTCTGTCTCCTTCCCACTTCACATGCTTTATCAGTTTTCCTCGTTTCTAGTCTATTTCCTCCTCCTTTCTATTCTATTTCCTCCTCCTTTCTATTCTATTTCCTTCTCCTTTCTACTCTTATTTCCTCCTCCTTCCTTGCCTTGTCGTACTTTACCACATATTTTATCCATCGTACTTTACAAGCATCTCTCACGAAACTAGAAAACAAAAAATACTGCTTTTAGGGACATGCCTCCTTAACCCTCCTCTCAAGCACACCCAAAGGACCACACCACCACCTAACACCAGCCAAAAAGAGCTCTCAGTTATTTCACCACTGCTGCCACGTTTCACATTTTCCTACCTTGCACTTTGTGAGAATCTTAACACTTTCTAAACGCAAACTTCAGAAAACCTCACACCTCAGCTATGTGCATTCGAAACACTTTCCAAACCTCACAAGCCTTACACCGTGAAAAATCTAAGTGTAATAATTTTCAGATTATATAAAAAAGTGACGTCACAGCTCGAAAAACATCTTAAGAAGTTTCACACACATCTTAAGAAACTTCAGACCACTTTACACTTTAAGGTACAGATCTAGGAAGTCCCCCCTCTATTCGATCTTAATGACGGTCATATACCTTACCCCATTCATACACGTTCACATCTCGATTTTAACACATTTCAGAAGTCTCACCTCCATCTCAACTCTCCTTCCAGTGGTATGCCTCACAAACAAAAGAAAGAAAGAACCACTAAAAATAATAATAATAATAATAAAAAAAAAAAAACTGCTCCTACCTACCCCCAGAAAAAAAGAGACAGAAACAACCTCTCAAAATAATAAAAACCTCTCCTCCAATTTTTCTTTTAAACGGTAAAGTTACATCATCTGGCAATCTATCTAATGCTCGAAGCTGCATCCCACCCCCCCCCCCCAAAAAAAAAAAAAAAAAAAAAAAAAGAATTTCCAGGTACTTCTGTTCCTAAACCTTTCATTCACACCTCTCATATATCCCTGCTGCATCTCACAACTAAACGCCTGCCTGCCCCATACCCCCTTAAAGAAAAAAAAAAATCACGTATCCATCCTCCCTCCTCTCGAAAATCCGCAGTCTGCAGAGCTTCGAATTTTTAGCACTACTTTACTGGGTTCTCTTTGCATGGGGCTGTTTAGTATTATCTGACACGCTATATATGTAAGCTAGGTCAATGTTAATCCTCTCAATTCGGAACAACCCTAGTTTTTTTTTTCTTTGTTCCAGCTCAGGACAGGTGTATTCAGGTGAGGGAGCACATGAGGATTGTTAATACTGTTGCTCTTAACCCTCTCATGGCTGGAACAAGTCTAGTATTTATTCCAGATGACTTAACACCACTTTATCCAACTGACAGTCACAGGAACCTGACAGTGTAAGATAAACAGAAAAAAAAAGATAAATCGGTAAAAATTGTGTGAAAAAGAGAAACAACATAAAAGAGAAGATAGGCTAAATCGCTAGAACTACATGTCATACAAAAGATGAATCGCTTAGGAAGAGGTGTTAAGAATCTTCCTAACACCACGAAAATATGACCCTCCTAACACCGACCTCTCCTTTTCACCCTCCGCCCCACTAACTGGACGCGGCCGTTCTGAATTTGCATACAACCAGGGCGAATTTCTGATGCAATTTCTGATGCTATAATTAACAGGGCGTGTTCGGGGCGCTGGTGGCTGGGG